>NC_090323.1:38991411-39293579 GCF_040869045.1 Eurosta solidaginis
TGAAAGGTAGAAATCATAGAACGTCAGTCTAAAATAAGAACGGGTCGCATGTTTTTTGGGTCGTAGCGCCAGGGCGGTATGACATACGTAAATACATTTATGTCCAACCCTTTTCAATTTTAATTTTTGTACCACTTAAGTGTTGATTTATGCTTTTGCCGTTTTATTTTATTTTGTGTGTTCTTTTTTTAAATTTTTTTCTACCTGCAATTTTTTTTATCTTTTGATGGTTTTCGCTTTTTAATAATTTTTTTTTCGCTGCTAACTTGTTTTATAAGTAAGCCAAGAGGAGCAACTTAAAAATTCGACAGAAGGAACTAGTTTTGCAATAAACTTGTGTACACTAACATGCACACCCTGTAGGAAAAGCAGACCGAAGAAGTTCCACGTTTACTCATGTTCAGTACATCAATTAGGGCTTCACTCGCTTCCAAATCCTGAGTTGTCCTAAAAGAAGTATGTATGCATAAAGCGACTGGAAACTCATAAAAAAATTAAAAAAAATAAAAATAAATGTAAGGCGCGATAACCTCCGAAGAGATCTAAGGCCGAGCTTCTCTTCCAATTTGCGTATTGCTCCTCTTGATTTTCCCTACAAATAGGCCGGACGGAACCTACATGTTTTATGCCGACTCCGAACGGCATCTGCAAGGCAGATGAGTTTTCACTGAGAGCTTTTCATGGCAGAAATACACCCGGAGCGCATGCCAAATTGAAAAACTTTATTTCTAAAATTTTGGTGTTGCTTTGCGCGGGATGTGAACCCAGGGCATAAGGTGTGGTAGGCGGAGCACGCTACCATCACACCACGGTGGCCGCAAATATATATAGATTGTTAAAAGTAGTTCCACTTTCAGTTGGGTGTATGTACAAACCCAAAAAAAGATATGTAAGTAGATTTTAAAAACCAATAAAGCCACAAAATCTGTCCAGTGTCTGCCCGCTGTACGATTGCAGTAAACCACTTTTTAAAACATATAAATACTACAAAAGCAATTGAGGAGAGCTGCAGTTTCGGGCCACATGCGCACACACACATACACACATGCACTGCTCCATATACCAACAAATGCTTTCATGGTTGGATTAAAAGCACAATAATATCCATTTGGATAAATTTTGTATATGCTCTCTATATCAGTGCTTAAAAGCTAAAAAAACACACACACAAAACAAGTCTGCTTCAATTTCCCACCTCACCACAAAAATCAACCGACATTTGGTGATTTTTACTACGAACTTTGGTTTAGTAATTCGCTTTCCATTTGTACCTTTTATGTCTGTCTGGTACGTGTAAACTTATACTCCCACTCACTCATTTTTACGCAGCTACATATATACTAGGCCGGGTCGATTTGTGGGGAGGCAAAAGAATCGCCCATTGCTCTGTGAAAATCATATTCTAGGGATCAAAATAAGAAACTTTGCCGAAGGAACCATACCTCTAAAACGAATTCTGATGCCCCCCCCCCCCCCCCCCCCTTTGGGTCGTAGGGGCAAATTTTGAAAAATCCCACTTTGAAATGCCTATATATTTTCTTTTTGGAGTTTATTTTTCTCTTCAGAAATTTATTTAGTCAGAACATATGTAAATGAAAAAATGAATTTAACTTAGTTTTAGAAAAGAAATTAAAAAAAATTATTAGAAATTAGCGTTTTTACAACCCCCTCTTAAAACCAAGGCATCACTGTGATGCATTTGCATGTCGTAAACATAGTTGTGTGGGTTTTTTATTCAACCATTTTAAAAAATGAAGGTATCACTGTGACACAATTGCAGATCGTAAAATTGCTTGTGTTGTTTTTTTAAGCCACCACAAGACACAGCGGGTAGAATTGAAATTGCCCCTACCCAAAAGTTCGATCCAAAGGGGGGGGACATCAGAAATCGTTTTAGAGGTATGGTTACTTCGGCAAAGTTTCTTATTTTGATCCCTAGAATACGATTTTCACAGAGCAATGACCGATTTTTAAATCGACCCGCCCTAATATACACTCATACAATTTCATACCTTTTTTATCCTAATAAAGCACCCACAATCAGTGGTAAGACTTGGACATTTTAGAAAGTGGTGGGGTTGCTAAAAAAGTATTCAGTTTCAGAATAAATGCCGGAACAGCCATTAGCCTTAAGCTAGATTTCAGTCACCTGAAAAAAAGTACCCCTTTTCAAATAAGTACCCAGTTCTAAAAAACTACTTAATTGTAAAATAATACCTAGTTAATAAAGTACCATATTCAAAAATGGACATGCCTCCTAAAATGAACCCGGTTCAAAAAAGTATCTGGTATTAAAAATCCGGGTCTAAAAAATTACTCGGTTCTAAAAAAGTATCGGGTTCTTAAAAAGTAGCCGGTTCAAAAAAGTACCGAGAAACTGCTCTCGAGCGGTCCTGTTCCACTGAGGTAACTTGACAGATGTGGATGTACGCTAGGACATGAGCGGCGGTGAGTCCTTGGGCTTCCAATGACCAATTCTTTTCCGGCTGTCCCAGTTGCGCAGAAACCTAATTCAATGACGGCGATTGCCGGTTGTGCATTAATACCATCCAATACCTGTTGGGGAAAACCTACATGGCTCATAGACCATTGACATTGTCCGATATTCCGCAAGTCCCTCAGTATTGGAATCTCAAAGGACGTGACGAGCTGGTTGAATCCAATAGTTTAGCTATTAAGCCTGGTAAAATGTAGTTGGCCCGTTTACAAGGAGAAATATGATCCCAGAAAATAGACCACTATCGAATAGTTCCACCTGAGAGGATGGAGTACCTGGAGGTTAATACAGCAAACTATCATGAAAGATTAAAATGAAAGACAAGCTTCGGTTAGAGCATTGGCTGGGTGAAATGATGGTCAAGCGAATTATACTCAAATTTAGTCTGTTCTTGTGCACAGCACTTAACACATCGATAGTTGCCATAAGCGCGTCCCTTCGCACATTGCTCGCCTGGCACTAAACGCAATGCTAAATTCCTACCGCATCGTAATGAGGCTTCGAGCCGACTTCGACTTCGTCGACATCCGGACAAACTATTTGAGGCTTCCGCTCTTGTTGCTAGATTCACAACGCACATTCTCTCAAGGGAGCATAGCGAATAGGCTCAGTGGTGGAGAGGAAGGAGGACGTCAGACGTAAGTTTAGGTTGCCCGATCAATACATCGTATTTCACGTCGAGGTCGACGGTGGGCCTCATATGTTTGTAAGGCACAAGGATGTCCATGTAAATTGCCACGCTTACCTCTTAGCCTGGTCGGCGTTTCACTAAGGACCTCAGTACTCCGCTGGCATGCTGTCAGGTTTCGCATACTTTTTGGCCACTGTTTGATTCCAAGCTTTTGTGCATTTACTACTCCAAGCTCTTATAGTGTTTCTGTTGGAGTTTATTACACATGCGGGAAGCCTTAATAACCTGAACAGCTCCAGTTGTGTAAGCTATATGGAGTGGAATAATCAAGTCCCGTGATGCTGAGCTGTCCAGCCCTTGCTACAAAGGCGTGTTAGTATCTCTTTATTAATTGCCCAGGGGGCAGTGGCCATCCAATACAACCTGACCTATACTAAAATTTCTAAAAATGTGACTTTACAACGCCGCGCTTCCGGGGAAGTGAAAGCATTCGGCCTGCCGGACAGACCAGTTTAACCCCATCAAACGATTATTTTGAACGAAGAACTGAGACAACATCATGTTAATAATGTCAATAAGATCTAATGATTCTTTAAAAAAATCGTATTCGTAATCGAATTTTTAGTTCTATAATATGTAATTACAGAAAAAAGGTATTAAGTCAACTACTTTAAGCGTAGAAGTCCGTACACTGGCCACATTTGAAGCGACCAATAAAACAAATATGAAGTGCACTAGAAATCAGTCGCTGAGGTTAGCCACCAGTCGTGCTTTTTGTGCATTGTATTGCAACAAAAACAATAGCAAAAATCGGCACGCGCCCTCTACAGTGGTGCTCTCAAACAAAAACACAGCACCAGCAACAATTGCAATTATGTGAAGCTATACACGAGCTCCTCTCTCTCTCGCTCTTTCTTGTTCTGGCGTTTTACGCTCTAGATCAAATTTTCAAGTTCGTGAATTTTTTATACTCAGCTGAGCAGAGCTCACAGAGTATATTAACTTTGTTCGCATAACGGTAATCCGTAACGGCATAAACTAATCGAGATACCAAAATGATCTAGGTGAAAAAAGAAATTCATTTAGCCATGTCCGTCCGTCCGTCCGTCCGTCTGTAAACACGATAGCTTGAGTAAATTTTGAGGTATCTTGATGAAATTTGGTATGTGGGTTCCTGGGCGCTCATCTCAGATCGCTATTTAAAATGAACGAAATCGGACTACAACCACGCACACATTTTCGATATCGAAAATTTCGATAAACCGAAAAAGTGCGATAATTCATTACCAAAGACGGATAAAGCGATGAAGCTTGGTAGGTGAGTTGAACTTATAACGCAGAATAGAAAACTAGTAAAATTTTGGACAATGGGCGTGGCACCGCCCACTTTTAAAAGATGGTAATTTAACAGTTTTGCAAGCTGTAATTTGGCATTCGTTGAAGATATGATGAAATTTGGTAGGCACGTTACTCCTATTACTATATTTGTGCTAAATAAAAATTAGCGAAATCGGATGACGAACACTAAGTCTAACTAAAAATTAAAAAAGTAAATTATATCAACATTCGACTCCAGTAATGATATGGTGCAACAAAATACAAAGATAAAAGAAAATTTCAAAATGGGCGTAACTCCGCCCTTTTTCATTTAATTCGTCTAGAATACTTTTAATGCGATAAGTCGAACAAAAATTTACCAATCCTTGTGAAATTTGGTAGGGACATAGATTGTATGACGACAACTGTTTCCTATGAAAATGGGAGAAACCGGTTGAAGCCACGCCCAGTTTTTATACACAGTCGACCGTCTGTCCTTCCGGTCGGCCGTTAACACGATAACTTGCGCAAAAAACGATATATCTTAACTAAAATTAGTTCACGTACTTATCTGAAGTCACTTTATCTTGGTATAAAATATGGCCGAAATCCGACTATGACCACGCCCACTTTTCCGATATCGAAAATTACGAAAAATGAAAAAAATGCCATAATTCTGTACCAAATATGAAAAACGAGATGAAACATGGTAATTGGATTGGTTTATTGACGCAAAATATAACTTTAGAAAAAACTTTGTAAAATGGGTGTGACAGCTACCATATTAAGTAGAAGAAAATGAAAAAGTTCTGCAGGGCGAAATCAAAAGCCCTTGGAATCTTGGCAGGAATACTGTTCGTGGTATTGCATATATAAATAAATTAGCAGTACCCGACAGATGCTTTTCTGGATCACCTGGTCCACATTTTGGTCGATATCGCGAGAACACTTTCACATATACATCTAAGGGCCACTCGCTTTTAAAACCCTCATTAATACCTTTAATTTGATATCCATATCGTACAAACACATTCTAGAGTCACCCCTGGTCCACCCTTATTGCGATATCTCGAAAAGGCGTCCACCTATAGAACTAAGGCCCACTACGTTTTAAATAATCATTAACACCTTTCATTTGATACACATGTCATACAAACACATTCCAGGGTTACCCTAGGCTAATTTTGCCAAATGGTGATTTTCCCTTATTTTGTCTCCAAAGCTCTCAGCTGAGTATGCAATGTTCGGTTACACCCGAACTAAGCCTTCCTTACTTGTTTTTTTTTTTTTTTGTATTCTGAGTACCTATCTTCAACTTTTTCCGGTGAATCCAACAACATCTTGGTGTTTCTGCTTCTTTTTTTTGCATAAACAATTTATTCTACTTAATTCTTTTTCGCCATTTTGCAAGCACATTTTTCTGCCATAATTTTGTGGTACATACAACAAAAGTTGCTTTTTTTTCGTATTGGACTTAGTGAATTGGCTCCGTTGTTGCTTTAATTTACTTTTTACTTGGCTGTACTACGTTTTACGATTTGTGAGTATTTCTTTCTTTTGATTCCTTTTGTATTTACCTGGCTTGATTTTGTATTTATTTTATTAGTTGCCTGACTTTTGGTAAGACCTTGGTGTAATTTAAATTTTTAATTTTTGTATTCCTTTTTGTGAATTCTCATTCCTTTTTTATGGCTACTTTTATGGTTGGAAATAAAAATTCAACAAAGTTGTTTACAAAATGTAGTAAAATGCAGAAGATAATATAAAATATCAATAAGAAGCAGACGATTTGGGTAAAAAACAAGATCAAGTGGGTTAAAGAAGTTGTAGAAAGCTTTTGAGGTCAGCAGAAAAGTTGAGAGAGGAATGAGAAGAGTATACCGTTATAGTGAAATCTTAAAGGCCTCACTGGAAAAAAAATTTAATTATGTTAGGTAGAAGCATGAAAAATTAGATGAACCAGCTAAAAAGGGCGCATACCTTGAAGCTTGCTCCGTAGACGTCCTAATTAGATTGGGCGAGATTAAGAGTACATGACCATGACAACAGCAGATGAAGCGGCTTTGGGAGTGTTCGAGAGAAAAGTTCTTCGAAAGATTTATGGACCTCTACGCGTTGGCGATGGCGAGTACCGAAGAAGATTTAATGATGAGCTGTACGAGCTATACGCAGACATCAACATAGTCCAGCGAATTAAAACGCAGCGGCTGCGCTGGCTAGGCCATGTTATGCGAATGAATGATGTTGCTCCAGCCAAGAAAGTGTTTATATCGGAACCCGCCTATGGAAGCAGAGGTAGAGGGCGGCCCCCACTCCGTTGGAAGGACCAGGTGGAAAACGATTTAAACTCCCTTGGTGTGACCAATTGGCGCCGGTTGGCGGAACGAATGAGCGACTGGCGCGCCTTGTTGGACGGCCATAACCGTTTAGACGGTTAAGCGCCAATTAAGTAAGTAAGTAAGAGATTAAGAGTAGGCGAGAGGTGCAAATGATCGACTAAGCGGGAAAGGCGTGGGTTCTAGCGCGGGGCTGTAAAGTGTCGAAGATTATGTGTAGGTCTTACAACCTTAGACTAACAAAGTTGTTTCTATCATTAAAAAGAGAGGACTGTAGACTCATGACGGGTATTCTGACTGGACACTGCCTTCTGGCATCACATGCCTTTAAATTAGGCTTGGTCAGTAATAGCAGATGTAGGAAGTGCGAGTTAGAGGAGGAAACGATCGAGCAAGTTTTGTCCTCGTGCCCTGCGCTTGCCAGGCTACGACTCCAGCTATTAGGAGTGATGCAGATGTCAGATCTAGAGCAGAAAGTGGCTTAAGTCCTAGAAAGCTTCTAGTATTTTCTAAGAGGACGGAATTATTTTATAACATAGGTTCTAGTTATTGATAGGGTTTTTCAGTTTGGTCATTAAAATAAACTTCTAGTGACACTACGGACTCATTCAGTCTATGTGAGCTCCTCATGGACCGGCCAGTTCAACCTAACCTAACCTAGGTTGATAGATGATGTTGTTGTTGTTATTGTAACAGTGCTTGCCGAATTCGATGGACCCCGACAACTCCAAAAATTCTTATCAGATTCCTCTTACTGACTGGAGCGCAAAAAGCAGAAACTACACTTCTTGTGGTATGTTGTTGTTGTTTAACCGAAAAAATTCCCCCCGAAGCTTGGGGTAGTGTTGTTGATGTGGGCAGCCCTTTACGGATAAGAATGCGCTACACTCCATTACTGGCATCTTTTGGTACCAGGCCGGCTACCACGGTAATGAATTTTTTTTTTCTTTACCCTTCAAATCTTCTCCCCGCAGATTTGGGTAGTGTTGTGTATGTGGGCAGCTCTTTACGGATAAGAACGCGCTTCGCTTCCTTACTGGTGTCTTATGGTACCAGGCCGGCTACCACGGTACCGATTTTTGTTTTTTACCCTTCAAATCTGTGTGTGTGTCTATTTTAGTCGCTTCTTATGGTAGGCATATCTGCCGCGAAAATATTCTAAGCCCCTTAACCCCTTGGCAAACGTTGGTGCTGCACTCGATGAATCTACGCTAGACGTCCCAATATGCTTGGGACATCAAAGGGAGACAGGAGTTGCATTTGATAAGGCAAGCACGAAAACCGTATAAAAAACACGGGGCTGCCAAATTTCTAACATAATAAAGAAATGTTAAGAGCTTAGACTTACTAAGTTGCGCATATTTCTAATGAGAGACAACGTTAGGCTTATGATGAGCGCAGATGTAGGAATTGCGAGTTGCAGGAAGAAATGGCTGAGTACATTTTGGTTTCCTAATTTAAGCTCAAACCAAGACTCCAGCCACTAGGAGCAGTACAGTTGCAAGTTCTTCCACTGCTTTTTTGTTGGATTACTGTCGGCGGGCACGTTGGAGAGCCAGTAACCGTTGTGAAATTTAAAACCATAAAAAATTATGCGGTTATCGCCCGAGTATCAGGACAATGTATTCTCAGACAAAAAGTGACACGAAGTATGTATATGTTTATGACTTCAAGATTTGCATCTCCTGACCGGAGAGAAATATCTTGTCGTTTGAAGTCACCGCCCCTGCGACCGTGTGTACTGCGAGGCCGCCTGCATTTTTCTCTCTGTGTTGTTGTGTTTGTAAAAGCAAAAACTCCTCATATGGTGCTAGTCCGTCTGCCGCGGGGACAATTTGTTTGATCTCTCGAACCTTCGGGTCTGTGTCTTAATTGTATCGAACTTTCTGTGAGCGGTAAGCCATCGCAGGTTCGGAGATCCGATGTCGAAACATGATTTGTTTCTTTTAAGACAGTAATGTAGCTGTTGCGAGTTTCCATATCTGTATCTTTGCAGTTAATCCGTTACAGTTTAGTTTGCAGTATTTTTCAGTGCGATTGGTAAGAAGTCACCAGTCTAGGGTTCATGGACGTATGAATGTACTTTATTGGTATAGAGATAACTCGCATTTATTGTTGCAGTTTTGGAGTAGCCGGAGCAGTTCGATGATTGGTGTATCGGGTTCGTCTTCTTCCTTCTCACTCCACAACTTGAGTACATACTGTACGTCAGTTACTAGTTCGCCATTATCATTCCTCCAGCAATCTTCCCTAGTCATGAATATCTCTGTGATCCGCCAAACTTTTTTTTTGGAACTGGAATTATTCCCATCAGACCGCATTTGAAACTCCTCGCACTCACCACGCAGCGTAATTTTTTCCGAAACAGGGCAACTTTCCTGGAAACCTCCGGTGTCAACAGCGGCTGTACTAAATAAGAGAGAAATCTGCTCCCACTGCTCGGCTACATCGTCAGGTGTATGATTGCCCCCACCCCCAATGATCAGCTGTGAGAGCCGATTGGAGTAATTATAAGCTTCTGTTTCATAGGCAGTTTTTCGACGGCAAACCTTCCCCGTGTCACTGCGTGCACTTTGTTTGCTGCACAGAGATGGTAACGTGTCTTCGCTGCCACAAGGTAGGAGAACTCGATATTTGAAACTGCAGGACACTGCAACTATGCCTGCCGATCTTCGATGAGGAGGCAGAAAAGTAGCTTAGTGTATATTTTTATGCTGGAAACTGGTACTGCAAATGATCATATTTCGAGTCCCTGCAGAATCAATCAACCTCAACCCATGGAGCATAAATTTTCGAACTCTAGGACCAAATACCCCTTCCCTCGTGTTAAAGTCACACAGCATGATTTAAATATCATGGAGGGCAGCTATCGTATGTGGTTTCTAGATTATCATAGCAGCGGTTCTTATACTTGTCGTCTACATCATCTCTTGGTGCGTAGGCCCTATCATCCTTTTTACTTGCCCCGAACATCGGACAGTAAATCATCATCATCTATAATTAGTGCCTAAGCCATTTTGGTCATTTTGTAACAGGTCACGTCAGCTATCCCTGTTAGGCGATAACTGACGCGAACTGGGAACACCAGGGAAGATCGCGTCTTCCTCCATCTGCCTCTCGCAACTAAGTCGAGGTTTCTCTTTTCCTCTGCTTCCAAACTGAGGCGTCGACTGAAATACTTTCTTGACAGGAGCGTATTCGTCCCATAAATTACATCATTTGTAGAAGCGACTAGCGTTTTGAGCTTATACCAAACTGAACTTTTTTTTTTACCCAATTCGTAAATGATTTCGCACAGGTCATCGTTCAATATACGTCAGCTTTCGTCATGCTATTGCATTAAAGATATAAGAGTGCCATAACTATCAGATAGTGCAATGGTGGGTTCATAGTGATCCATTTTTCTTTAAATGGCAAGCTACAACGAATTCCAAAGTGACCGCAGTCTACAAGATTCTAGCCCGTTCAATATACATAGCTCATTCATAGTCCGGCTGCCTCTCAAGATAGTAATATTAAATCATTATAGTACGAAGGAGAAGGTGTAGCGGTTATGACTTAACAGATTCCACCTAAATACGTCTTTAAACCAAGAGCTTTATAGTAGTAGGTACTCAACTTCAACAGACCTTGTTGAGACTCTCCTGCCAACAGCATACTCCGACTGGAGCTACATTTTGCAAATTGTGACGAATATTAGCGTCACTAAGCTGTTAGTAAATAATAGAAACAACAGAAATAGCAAGCAGCCATACTTATGTACATGTACACATTAAAGCAAGCAGCCACACTTATGTGCAAGGCAACGAAGAATATTTCATACACATAACCAGCAGCTTGAAGAAGAGAGATTATGTAGTCGGCAGCTAAGAGCAGTAGTTGTTACGCACACATACACACATTGAGCTAAATAACCAAGTATGAGATACAACTGTTGCAGAAAGCAATGTCGTGAAAAGTCTAGACCTTAGGAGAAATATGCGAACGAGGCAACAGAGAGTATAAAAGCAGCGCAAGCTGAGGAATAACGCATTAGTTTGTTTGAACACGCTATTAGTTCTGAAGTATAATTGTGAAGTTCCCGAAGTAGTCTAAATAAAGGCCATTTTGCAATACTGGTTATTGGAGATATTTATTCGTTTGTTCAGTGATTCGAGTGTATTTAGTTTCCAAAACAATTTTTAAGGGAGTGGTCTTAACTCAGGAATATAATAACTTCTGGCAAAAACATTTTTGATTCGTGAGCAAATGGAGACCTGATCTGTAAGCTTCTCAAAGAAAAAAGAAACATGATAAATTTCCTGAAGACCCCAAACCAAAGGATAACTGATCGAGAAATGATACTTAATTTTCGAGTTCAAAATCATTTTACACGCTCCCAACTCCATCCTTAATCTCTTAACTTCCCTCCTCAATTTGTTATTCCTTAAGTTTCATTACGACTGTATAAAATTTAATGGAGTTTTTACAACGTGAACTCGGTGAACCTAAATATTTAAATTAACTCGGACGCAACAACAAAGAAACTTTGCTCTGTCACACTAACACAAAGAGCGCGAATCGCAGAGGTGGCAATAAAAATGACCAAATACGACTTGTAAGATGACCAAAAACGAAGAAGAAGGCCAGAGAGAAAAGAAAATACACGAAGCTACTTAATATATGCAAACTTACACCCGCCACTTTTGGGGGCAAGTTCGAGGTCATTGCATGCAGCGGCAGCAACAACAACAATAGCAGCAAAAAAGCAGCAACGACAAAACCAACAAACCTAAAACCAACAATTTTACTATACAAACAATACCAGGAAAAGCAGCAACTGAACAAATACTATTCAATACATAAAAGCCAACAACAACTTAGATGTTGTACACAAAAAAGAAGGAATGATGTAAAGGAAGGAAGGGTAGGAGATGAAGAAGAAAAAATTTCGCTAAGGAGCCAAGGAGCCATAAGCTGTGCAAGTAAGCAAACGCGCGAGCAATGCAGGCCAGGCCAACGCAAAACTGGTGTGAAAACAAAGAGAAATCTTGAAAGCGGCAAAAAGTAAAAAAAAAATTACAAAAAATTGAGGCAACTCTGGGAAAAAATTAAAAAACCAAATAAGAAAAAAGATTGTTGTAAAAGGAAAAAAAGTTGTGTGCAATGCAACCAAAGAAATGCTGGAAGTGTATAAAAAGGAACAAAAAAAAAAAAAAAAAAAAAAAACGAAAACCAATTGTGAAAAGAAAGCCACTTCAAAGGCGAACTAAAAAGGTGTAACAGCTGAAAAAGTGATGCTTTGAAAAAAGGGCACAAAAGCTGAGCAATTGACCGAAAGGTAGCGAGCGGGTGGTAGTGGAAGAGTTGCACGAATTGAACCAACATGAAGTAAAACTAAGGGGAGGACTGGTATCAGCTAAGTCGACGACGTGTGCCTTTCGCCAATACGAGGTAAAAGCAATTAGGATACAAGTCCTTATATTGCCAGCAGATTTAAAACCGCCTTGGAACGGTTGTTAACTTTCCACAAATTTGCATGATGAAGCTCGGTTTAGTCTTGCAGGTTAGATCTCATTTCAGTAGTCGTGTTCATTGAAAACTCTTGGTGAAATGATTAATAATTTAACTCTTCTACTGGGAGCACTTCGAGGTGGGTTCGGACATTTCAGCAGTTTGATGATGAGCGTAAAACACTGGTTGTATGGTGAAAAATTTGCAAGCAATGTCACCGGATGGAATCAGTAGTACCCTTCTTATAACACCTGCACTGGTGCAAAGAATTTCACCGACACTAATCGCAATGCCGAATTGGTATCCGGCTGTAATTAGGTCAAAAACCGAGCAGCACCGGCTGCGGTTGTACTTGTAAACGCGAGACGAAAACTCCATCATTCTAACCAAGTCCTAACGAGACAGATAATTGCAACGCTGTGTGTGAGCATTTAACCAACTTCAACACTCATATTTCCTTTAAGAGAGGCGTGAAACTAAGAAAGCTGTGGGCTGGATGGCATCACTTCTTGTCAAATGTTGCGGTCTTTCGCCAGTTTTTGACAACCAGCGCTAGACAAAACTGTTCAACTATGCTAAGACGTATCTAAAGATGCGAGAGCTGGAGTGTTGACAATGTACTTCCTAATATGATTTTAAGTGGCGCGATGAACAATCAGTCTACCCGAGCTATTTTAGCTGTATGAAGAAGGATGAGACGAAATCATCAAACCACTTCATGCTCAACAGCCCAGTTTTCTCGAGGAAAAGGTGTAGGTACCTTCATGGGAATTAGGTCGAGTATACAGAGAAAATATCTAAGATCGATGGATGCCTTATTCAGAGCTAAATCGCTGCTACATAGTTGTCAGAAAGAACAGTAAAGTTATACAAATAGGTTGATCCTTAACTGAACTAGCTAGTTAGCTAGAGGCGGCTATTAAACCAGATACAGGGCATATATAAAAGTAAAAATGTAAGTAAGATATTCCCCAATAATTTTCAAGCTTGCCTAGACGGGTTGACTTTCCACTGAGCTAACGAGATATTTTAAAAGAAAAAGTTGTTTA
Source organism: Eurosta solidaginis (assembly GCF_040869045.1). Classification (NCBI taxonomy): domain Eukaryota; kingdom Metazoa; phylum Arthropoda; class Insecta; order Diptera; family Tephritidae; genus Eurosta; species Eurosta solidaginis. The sequence goes on from NC_090323.1 coordinate 39,004,735, forward strand.
AGGCCAATATCAGTTAGAGGATGGGGGTTGGTGTTTATCAACTTCTGATATAAACCCATCTCACCTCTTACGAACATTGTCCTACTTTAATTTCAAACATTTATATCTCGCTATGGGCGCCATAAGATACATATATTCCGTTTATACAGAAATTTATAGTCGAGCTTCCTTAGAAATATACATTTCTCTGGTCCAACGTGTAATAGCACCAGCTTGCACTTGTCATCTGGCGCTATAGGCTTGGAGCCTTTTCTTAGTAATAAAACGAAGCCAAAACCTTATCATTGAGTTTTATGGGATCGACGGAGCTCTCTAACAAATCGAAGCCAAAAGCTTATCGTTGAGCTTTATGAATAAGCTCTTGACCATGGACCGTAATTGACCAACACCATTTAATCCGATTTGAGGTCCTTAATTTTAGGGCCCAGAATCGCACTCCTTTAGTAGATCCAATTGTATGTTCACAGGCATTTAGGTACCCGCTAGCAGGATTAAATAAGCTAGAGAAAAGGAGATAGCTTTGTGAAACTTTTCATGCCTATGACTTACATATGCTGGTAGGGAGGGCAGCAAATGCATTTTCTAAGACTGACTAAAATTTTGCACAGTTCGAATTCTTGTAGTGAATTAGTCGTGGTTCCTCGAACAACAAGTTGTAACAGAAGATCCGACTTTGGCAATTGTTTAAGTGCACATGAAACTTTGGTTTTTTTGGAGAAAAAATTTTTTTTTTGTAACATGGTATCACGCAAATATCTTTTTGTTAGGAACATTGAGGGGTAAATTGGAGCTATAGTGCATCGCCGTTACTCGTTTTACATAATGCCTCACAAAGATATAGTCAAAAGATCGAGCAAAATATATATAAATTGAGGTTGCAATGTTAAATATACATTTATTTCAACACTTATGTACCGATTATATCGAAATTTTAACAAAATATGGAGATATATGCAGCTGTTAGCTATGTAAAATTTTTTTTGATACACGAGACCCGGTTTTGTAGATATCGTTAAAAATATAAAACCGAATAACCGCCAAATATTTTTTACTGCAAAGTTTGCAACACCTTTCTACCGATCCTTTTGAATTTGATATTGATAAAAATATAAGCCCGGAAAACCTTAAATTTGTTTACTTATTTAAGCACTTCTTAACCGATTGTGTTGAAATTTTATCAGGATTATCATATCTATGTGGGGTATATTTAGGTAAAATTTTGTTGATACCAGAAACCCGGTTTTAGAGATATCGGCAAAAATATGAAACCGGGTAACCGTCAAATATTTCATACCCGTTTGTTAATTTTTTCTCTACACCACAGTAGTATACGATCAATTGCCTCATCTTGGAATATTCACGCAAGGAAAGTGGTTGATGTTTGTACATGGGGCAAATATACGAAATTTTCGCCAAAAATTGGCAATCGTCAAAAAGTGTAGAAAAAAATTTTATTTTTTTTTTTAATTTTTGTAACAAATTTGTGTTTATTTTCATTTACTTTTAAATAAAAACTGGTTTAAAAAAATACAAAAAAATTTTCTGCACTTTTTGACGATTGTCAATTTTTGTCGGAAATTTCGTATATTTGCCCCATGTACAAACATCAACAACTTTCCTTGCGTGAATATTCCAAGATGAGGCAATTGATCGTATACTACTGTGGTGTAGAGAAAAAATTAACAAACGGGTATGAAGTGATAAAAGTAAAATTGTAGCTGTGCCCACAAAAAACATGCTCCTGAAAAAAATTTACGCAACCAAGTGCTTCCACTTTTCTGCCTGTACCTTCAAAACTGAAAGGGGCACATCGAATTTGAAGCCCCACGTATTTTTAGTCCCTGATAGGCTATTATCGTACATAATCAAAATTTCAATGCCTCAAAATTTTATCGAAAGAATTCAAAAAAAAAAAAAAATGAAGGGTATCGCTTGAAAAAGTGTAAAAATCGACGTTTTTTACGTTTCGAAGTTCTGCAAAAACTTACTATCAACTTCCTTGATTTTTAAATTCATCAGATCGGATAGCCAAAAGGTCAAGCTTAATGCCCTTGTACTTTTTTCTGGCCTCAAGTTTTTTGCCCGTGTGTAAAACCCGAGTATCCAAAAAAGTAAAAGTTTTTGGGATTTGCCCATATACTGCCGCGACACTCTCTGAACAATCAGTTACATGAGACCCTATTTGGATTAGTAGATCATGTCGCCTCCTAATTGGTTAATAGACTACAAAAAAACCCCGAACGAAACGAAAAATTTAATTAAATTTGAACGGAATTTGTTTATGGTTATATAGAGAAAGGGAACATGGAGGGGGAGAGAAAAGAGGGAGAGTAAGAGAGGCAGATAGAAAATTGTGGACCGCGAGAGCAGGTGAGGCCATATGAGAGCGAGAGAAAAGAAGAGAGGTGTACTGATAGTGTGAAGGAAATACAGGAATTGGGTTAAACGGTGAATAGCCATAGAGGAGAGAAGGCCCTGGGTAAAGCGAGAAACATAGAGTGCGGAAAATAGATAAAATAGAGGAATAAAAGGGGTGGTGTGAGCAGCGCTGCCACTCACATATTTTTTTTCGTACCAAAAAATGTACCAAACCGCTTTTGAGAGTACCAAAAAAAATTTTCGCAGTAATAAAAGACAAATGGTTTTTTATAATTTATTATCTTCAATACAGAAACAAAACATATACAACTTAAATTAACTTCATTAAATATATGTATATATAATTTAAAGAAAAATGGTTTAGCATATTAAAGCTTGAAATGCAAAAATTAAAAGAAACTATAATTTCAATACTGAGTTCAAAAATAAACATTTTCTTACATATATCAGACATTTTCATGTTTTTTCTTGTAGCATGAACTAACTATTTTATAAGTTTATGGTCCCTTTCAGCAGACCATACATAATGCATATCATTTCTAACTAACTTCTTACAAACCATATTATTATGGATGGTTTTAACTCCTAAATTATTTCTAAGTTTTGTTTTCATAATCAGCACTGAAAAATATTTGACTTTACATAAAAAATTTCAGATACAAAAATGCACAAACATTTAAGTCTCAGGCAAACTTTCATCATTAGAAGCATCTTGAAATGACCTATTGCAACTTTCTTTTTGTCTTTTGATCACAAACCTGCAAACAAGCCACAAATTTAATCAATTTATTGCACTTTAAATTAGCTAAGCGTTCCTACTTATCCATCACTATATTTCTATGAAATGATCGCTGTGTTCTTCAAATGCTTATTTATTGCGTATTGAAAAAGAATTGTTGAGATGCGCAGTTCGCACTGAGAGTCGATGTTTTCGAACATCGATGGCTTTGCGATAATTTTGATAGTGTTATCGATTGTGTTAACGTTCCGGTTTACGTCTCATCTAATTGACTAACAAAAGTAATATATGAAAAAATAGATTAAAACAGGTAAATAGGCGCTTTCTAGGAAAAAGTACCAAAATCAAAAACAACGGTCCAACGTACGAAATAGTTTTTAAAGTACCAGTTTTGGTACGAAAGTACCAATTCCGGCAGCCCTGGGTGTGAGAACAAGCGTAGTAGGAGATCTCAGAGAGGAGAAGAAGGCTGAGCTATAGATATTTTTCAAATTATGCCAGTAAGCTAAAACTTTGGCACGACAATGTACGCGCGGTTTGCTTGCATATAGATATATATATGTGATATGTATATCAGTCCCAAACTTTTCGGCTCAAAATTTTTTTAGCAAAGCAAGTGCACTATTTCATGTACGTGAAGGGTATATAAATATATCAAGCTTATGCGCTAAAAGCGCTGAAGCAAAGTTGTACTGCCCGCGCACGCAAACAAAAAAAAAAAGATTGATGATCTCGTTAAAGGATATCACCGACATCGTTTCGTTTACAATAAAAAAAAAAAAAAAAAAACAGCATTGCAGTGAGGCAGCAAGAATGAAAACATTGACGATAGCCAGTCAACCAACCAACCAACCAACCAGCCAGCCGTCCAAGAAGTTAGCCTGCTAGCCAAGCAGTCGGCGAGCGTTTGGAATGCAGCGTCCAACATCAATAAAATGCAGGCGCAGTGGCAATTCTCAACCGAGTTATACACAAACTGACATACTCGTACATAAAGATAGTACTTGGGTTTGCATGCTTTTTAAATGCACAGATATTTTAGGAGTGAAAATAAACTTCAGCATGCTTAATAAAAAGCAATGAACTCGTGTGCCTATAATAAGACGAACAAAAGTGGCATTTGGATGGATAAAAAGGTGGAATAAGATAAAAAAAATTAGAAGCAGCTGAGTGGGTATTCCGAAAATAAATGTGGTGAGCAACAAAAAAGCTAGTGCAATGATTTTTTCTTGCTATTATGGTTTATATTATTTTCAGAGGTTTGGCATTGTCGAAGCTTTTGCTTAAGGATGTTTTTGACTCAGGAGATTCGCTGCTATTTGTACCGAAAAACAAAGTGAATTTGCCGATATGGGACTAAAGGAATTTCATTAAAATGAGAGTAAGCACATGAGTCCTTTTTTAAGCAAAGTTTGCACGTTGCCTGCTTATTGATGACAAGAGTTTCGTCAGTCTTTTCTACCATAGTTTGGGGGTTATGTTTAGATTATTTGCCATATTCTTAAGTTGAAAGAAACGATAAAAAAACCTACTAAGCGATTACCTTAAGCCACCAAAGGAGATTCCTTCGAAAGTTTTTCTGGGAGAGGCTCACAGAGCTGAAGTAGGGCAGTTTATAACAAAGTTTTGTTTTTGTTATACTGCAAGGTAGTGTTACAATTGTACTACTTTTACTGAAACCTCATTTATCACTTGAGCCCGAAGTTATATTTCATATAGTACAGACAACGAACAAAACAAAAACCAGGTGATTATCACATGGCGACGCACAGTAAATGCAAACTGAAAAAGCGATTCATATCTTAAACTCATCATAACAAAGCCCACATAAAAGAAAAGATAAAGCACTGGGTACGCGCTCCGTCGTCTACTACCGATTTTGGTCGCCCCACTGGTGCCGTCGCTATCATACCGCCGCCCAACTGTTGCCATCGAAGCGACGCCCTCCGCCCTATATCGACCTTGACCACTTCCAGATATGAATAATTTCTGAGCCGGAATGCCTTCGTCCATTCCTATAACATGACCTAGCCAGCGAAGCTTTTGGGTTTTTATTCGATGCACTGTGTTCTTATTGCGTGGAGCTAACACAGCTAATCATTAAACCAACCTCGATATTCTCCGTCGGTATCACATATAACTTCCACAGAACTTTCTACTTGAACACTTCAACCGCTAACTCATCTTCTCTAGACATCGTCCATGATTCTGAGCTATACATCAGGAGAGGTGCGACGAGCGACTTTGTGAGTGTGATGAGAGATAACTTTACTTTTCAATTGCCTACTCAGTAGAGTAGCGCTTGTTGGAAAACGTTATTGTGCATTTGATCTCTAAGCTGATATTGTTGGTATTAATTCGGACTCCTGGATAAATGAAGTCATTCATATCTCAAATTATATCCGTCTGGAATAACATGGCTGAAAAGGCACAAATCCACCCGTACCATTTTAGATGACAGAAAGTACTTCGCCTTGTCCCCATTCATCGCAAAATCCCTTTTTTGCCCCTTTAGCCAATGCAGAGAAAGTAGAGCTTACGGCGCGTTCATTAAAGCAAATGATATCTGTATCGTCAGCAAACGCAAGCAATTGTATGCTTTTATAACAGGCAGCCCGCCTTAAATACATCATAATCCAATGTGATAAAGTCAGGTATCGGAGGTGTCGAGCCTTGCAGGCATCCATAAGAAATCTTAATGCCCCCTTTGATGGGTCCCTGAGAACAGCGACATTGAAGGAAATAACTTTGTGTATGACATGGTCAGTAAAGGTTCCGAAATGGACATAAGCGAGGCAGATAGCTCCATATGACCACAGCTGGGTTATATATTTGGTTTGGCTAACCGCAGAAAGTGTACCAAATACGCCGAAGATATAAGCGAACGCTCGAAAGGAATCAAATCAACATAATTTCCGCTCTTCTTCTCCAAACTCCATTAATATGCGCATCACTTTTGTGGCAACTCGTTTTTTGCGACTCCAAAGCTCATTTTGTGTCCGCTTAATTTTTATACTCAGCTGAGCAGAGTTCACAGGGTATATTAATTTTGTTCGCATAACGGTAACCCGTAACGGCATAAACTAATCGCGATAGATATAGACTTGTATATATCAAAATGATCTGGGCGAAAAAAGAAATTCATTTAGCCATGTCCGTCCGTCCGTAAACACATAACTTGAGCAAATTTTTAGGTATCTTAATGAAATTTGGTATGTAAGTTCCTGGGGACTCATCTCAGTACGCTATTTAAAATAAATGAAATCGGACTATAACTACGCCCACTCGATATCGAAAAACCGAAAAAGTGCGATAATTCATTACCAAAGACGGTTAAAACTTGGGAGGTGGGTTGACGTTATGACGCAGAATAGGAAATTAGTAAAATTTTGGACAATGGGCGCGGCACCGCCCACTTTTAAAGAAGGTTATTTTAAAGTTTTGCAAGCTGTAATTTGGCAGCTGAGTATGTATTGTTCGGTTACACCCGAACTTAGCCTTTCTTACTTGTTTCTTTAATGATTACTCTGCTATGCTGGATTCCGTTCTGTAGTCACCATTTCATTTGTTTTACCCATCTCAATCTAAATTTTTTTGCTTGATACTTTAGTTTATCTCCGCATCTCATTTGAGTCCCACAATTCCATCATTCATTCGTTCGTTCATTGCACATTGCTTTGTCTGTACTTTTTCTGTTTTAATGAGCTGAACGCAAGCGCGCGTAGGCGTAAACAGAAATCCTGACGCGCTGTCACTTTGTCAGTGACAAAGCGTGTCGCCTCCAAAGTTGATTATGCTTTTACTTCAGCCTCTTCCTCTCGAGTTGGCTTACCTTTTATCAATTTTTTTCTTTCTAAAGAACTATTCACGCTGGGTTAGGCGAATGCGTGTGTTCGTTCAACCGTATCATTGGCTCTAGCGAGGTTTTTTTTTTTGTTCCAAGTTGTTGGCGAGTTTTTGGGTTTTTGTGTAGCCCGTCGTCGTTTGTAATGTTGGCGATATGCCTCTGGCGTCGTCGGCCGTGCAATTAATAGTCAGCTGAGTTGATGTGACTTTGTGTAATTTTTTTTAATTTTTCGCTTGGTTACTCCTACTTTTGTTTGAGTTCTGTGTATGGACTTCGTTCCCGTCTTCTTTTTGCACGTTTAACAAGTTTTTGTTTGTAGTTCAAATTTGTGCACTCCTTGTACATCTTCGTCGTTTTGTTTTTGTTCTCGAATCATACTCTAGTCATGACTTCCTTTGTTGTTCTGGTCTGTGTTTTTTTGCTTTGGTTTTGGTTGCGCTCCAGGTTTAAGTAGAATTCCTTTTTTTTCGTTTATGCCTATCATCTTGTAGGTATGCGAAAAACCTTCAGCGGTTCAGAAAGCGCAAGTGTTTTGATTCACTGGAGATATGTGATCGCCTGAATAAATAAAGCGGAATGAAAGAGTTTCTAAGAATTTGGACTTTTTACTTCTCTCGCTTTGACAGAAAAGTGGTTGAAGCGCAAAACAAATAACGAAGTGTTTCAGGAAGAAAAACAGTCCAATTGTGCTGCGAGTCTTACAGATGAACTTCCAGTATACTAAAGTCGCATAGAGCGTGCTTCTGCTTACCCTAAGAAGGGTTCGTTTAACGGGCGCTGATCCAGTAGACATGGTTGAAAACTGTTATTATGGTAAGGAAGCAGCTTCTACTACTCATGACTTAGCAGTGGTGGCCTTCGGGCGGAAGAATAAGCAGGTATATATCCTGGCATGCAGCTATGTATGTGGCCCATAGTGCGTAGGCACCACCAGGGGAGTGCAAGAGGCTAGAGGAAGTTAAGCAAATAAAAGAGGCGAGTCTCAAGGGAACAAGTTCCGTGTCCCCTACATATGTCCAACATTCAACAAAGTTCGTGACATCAAAACTGAGAGCGATGTATCAAGGTATGATTGGGGGGTCCCTGGTAGGCCATTCTTCTGAGATCATTTGTATACCAGCTTCAGCATGCCCCGAAAGAGGTAGGGAAGGAAAGAACCCTTAGAAACTCTAAGTCGACGAAGTGGATCAAATTCCAGATACATTTGGAGATAAAACATTCCAAAGAGATTGCCACTATAGAGAATCTGCAGGAAACCAATAGCTTCCTATCAAACACGCCGATGACTGTGTATAACGGAGATTGCCCTCTAAGAAGAGGAAAAGCAAAGCCGTCAGACGGGTTAGAGAAATGTTCAAGCTGACAACAGTTGCGGAAAGCGACGTGTACAGGGACGATTATAAGGTTCTGTAGAAGATGAACAAGCTGAAATTCACATGGCGAAGAGAGTCTGGCGGAGAAATTCCTATCCGTACAGCTAGTGCTCCAGCGCGAGATCGAGGTCGAGGAAAGGGCTAGCCAAGGACAAATATAGAAAGAGAAAGGGGTATGAAGGAACCCTCGAGGCGCTTGTCGACGCACATTTCCCATAGAGAGATGATGTAGAAGAGGCGTGCTGTCAGTATACTTCGATCGCGGCGTGGGTAGTGCCGGTTGTTGTTGTCTTTGGGGAGTGTTATCGAGTTGATGGTCCTTTGACGGATGCAGGTCCGGTACGTTCCGGTACCAAGCCCGACCATCTCGGGAACGATTTGTTATGACCACATGCGACCTTCTAGACCATGCCGCCCTCCCACCCCCTAGATCCATGAGGAGTTCTGGGTCGCCAGAGCCTCGGCTCTTAATGAAACAGGATTCGCCACGGATAGGTGAGGTTGACAATTGGGTTTGGAGAAGATATGTATTGCGCTGGCAACCTGAAATGGCTGCGCCGCACAAACCCCTTGAATCCGGTATTTTAGTCGCCTCTTACGATAGGCATACCTACTGCGGGTATATTCTAACTCCCTAAACCACTGGGTAGTGCCGGTCGTGGTGTGCCAAGATATAATGCGCGATGAAGACTTTCTCTAAGATTAAATCAGGGGGCTTAGATACCATGCTGCATTATATTGAATCGTGTACCCCACTCTGGTTCGGTTTGCTCTTTTCGTTTTTCTACCAAAGGCGAAGAAAATCATGCATATGTATCCCAAAAACTACAGGCCCATTAGATTAAAATCATTTATGATCAAAACCCCTCAATATGGACAACAAGATGTTCTACTCAACACAACATGCGCATACCAAAGTCGGTAAACAAGACACTGTGTAGGGTGGTTATAAACATAGAGGAAGCCTTAGAATACAAGGAGCCTTAGAAGACTTTACACTTACTTTCAACAATATCTCAATGAGCGACCATGGTTAGTTTTATTTACTTCGAAATAAATCCAACCCCAGCTGGATGGATCGGCTGCATGCTAAATTGCAGGGAGACTACTTCGCTGGTTTTCTAGCAAGTCCTCAGGCAGTTAGATGGGGGTACCATCGAGCTTTCGACCTACGTAGATGATGTTGCAGTGAAAAATGCTTTCTAGCTACTGGGTCTTTGATAGATGCAGCGATTCGGGTCATACGTACCCTGGCAGACAGAGGTGACGGCTCTACGGGGTATAAGGTTATAGGTATAAGGTCGAATCGGGTTAGGCCTAACGTGGGAGGAGTGACCCCCAGGAAAAACCTTGTACAAAATATCTGGGAATCATTCTGAAAGTTGTGGTGGAAGCTCAATGTGAAGGAGCACTTTGTGCAAAGAAAAGGATGCTTGGGTGTACGTGAGGTTTATTGGCGATTGTCAAGTATATACTATAACATGGTTTCCTTGTTTGGTAGACCATCACGCACTAAGAAATTAGAGGGGCATGGAGGTTATCAATGCTTTGCATTACGGGAGCTCTGAAAACAACCCCGACGTTTGCACTGTGTGCTACTTCGCGGTTGCATAAGCGGCTAACTCACGGGCATTGATAGCCAAAAAACTTGCATAGCTGAACATCTAAAGTGTTAAAGAGAGCAAGCAGTCGCAAAAACAACTGGGATAGAGAGAAACATACATCTCCGTCCATATGGGAATATATGAAAATGAAAAAGCGGAGAAGCTAGCTAAATTGGGCGCATACCTCGAAGCTTGTAACCGGATTTCAATAATAGTATGAAAACCATATTTCGTAAACGACTTAGTGGCCAGTATTCTGCGAACCTGTTGTTAGCTCGAGAAATTAAAACTATTTTTCCAAAAGAAAATACGATCTTTGAAGATAGGGCTAAGCATCTCGGAGTAGACCAAAATTAGAAGTTTTTTTATGCTGCAAGTTACGGAGTTAAGAATATACCCGCGCGCCCAAAGGTTCGAGGGATCAGGACAAGAAGGTGCTAGTGCCGAAGAGTACCGTATTTTTATCTGGCAGAGGACTATATTTGTTGCACTTCCATAAGCCAACCATAAAGTAAGGATAGAACTAAGAAAATTTCGATCAGCTGGTAGTGGCGGGCGCAGAGATCTCTTACATTAAAAAAAAAATGGTAGCCGTTGGATGAAAATTTAAAGTCCCGCTGGTAGTCTTAGGTTAGGTGGTAGCTACCCTGGTGGCGGAAGCTCACTTGAACAGCATGAAGGTCTGTTGTGATACCATATAAAATAACGGTGTCGTAGCCATGGCTAATTTAGAGAATCGTTGCCTAGCAAAGATATATTTTCTAATAAAACCGAACTCAACCTTGTTTAAATACTCCGGAGATCCAAGTAAGTCGCGCCCGAAATACTTTTGCCATGTTCGAGCAAAAGCTTAACAGTGAAGCATAAAGCGACTCAATGATTTCACCCCATAATCCTCCATACAGCTGCAGCAGGATGTGGTCTCCAATATATTGAGACATACCGCATGGATTTCCATTGGACAATGATTAGTCAAATCCCCAATGACCATTGGTAGATAAGCTTTAGTAAACACAATCTTTTCGACAGACCTCCTGTCATCCACTTCCGGCCAGGCTGATCTTGCTACCCTGCTGAAATCTGAAGTCTGGCAGCCTGTAGAATCTACTTATTTCTCGATCGACACAGAGCAGACCCGACCCCTTCCATTAATTTGAAACCATACTTATACACATGTATAGTCTTGTAGCGAGTATTAGCATCACTATGCTGTTAGTAAATAATCACAACAACAAAAACAGCAAGCATCCACACTTATGTACAAGGCAATGAAGAATATTCCATACACATAACCTGCAGCTTGAAGCAGAGAGATTTTTTCACATCCATATATGTAGCCGGCAGCTAAGAGCGGAAGTTGTTACTCACACATATACACACATATGGCTAGAAGAAAAACATAAACTACATATATACATGTATATACGCTAAATAACCAAGCATGAGATACAACTGTTCTGGAAGGCATGTTGGTGAAAGTTTAAACCTTAGGAGAAATTAGCGAACGAGGTAACAGAGCGTATAAAAGCAGCGCAAGCTGAGGAATCAGTAATCAGTTTAATTTAAACACGCTATTAGTGAAATATAATTGTGAAGTACAACTCCCGAAATAGTCTAAATAAAGAGCATTTTGCAATACTGAACATTGGAGTTATTTATTCGACTGTTCAGCGATTCGAACGTTTGCAGATGGTGCATAATTATCACGAACTCCCCAAAATTCGTTACAGTATAATCACCCTCCTAACTAAATTACCCAACGCTTGCTGAGCTGACTCAAAGCCCATCGCGGACCAATTTCTTCGGTTCACATAAGCACTCTAATTCCTGATGATTGGTACCTTTGAGAGTTCACTGCACTAAAGGACTTTCTGAGCAATCCCATCCACTCGAGTGGTGCAGGATAATGAGGGCGAGGTTTCGATGGAAATTCTCCGCACAAAAAAATAAAAAATTTAGGCTATTCAAAGAACCAACAATCTGACAATACAAATGAATGTCCTAAGACCAATGACTAAGACCCATCTGCCCAAGAAGAACAAGCTTTTCATTATACACAAAGTCGTCAACTTAACGAAACTTGTTGATACAAATTCGTATGTGCATAAGAACAGATTCTTTCAGCTGTCGTAAGTCGCCAGTTTACATATAGAACTTCATACATATTTACTTACACATCCCCCGGGGATACATCCACATACCATACATCCGTACAGCCACATATTAATCCACTGCACAACTAAAGTGTGCCTCATTTAGTTGTACTTCACTGCGTCGACTTTTCCATTGCACTTTGCCTTGTTAATTTACCTTTTGCTCACACATTCGCTATGTTTTCGGTATTTTTGTGCGATGTGTCCGTCTTAGGTTTTAAGTTAATATTTTTTTTGCAGCTGCTTTGACAAAAAAAATACTTAAAAAAAACTTTGATGGTTACCACGATGACAACAACAACAACATAAACTTTAATAACGACGGTCAAGGGCGTTTAGTGTTTTTTCTTCTTTGGCTTCAAATACACAGTTACGCATAACGTCCATGGCATATGCGTTCATATGTAGGCATGTGCTTGTTGACGCAAATTTACATAAAGAACACATCATAATGGCTCATGGATATTTGTATGTAAACAAACTACGTAAGTGTGACTTTGACTTTGTGCCTGAACAGAGTTTTGATGGATTTACCTGCGTAAGTACACTGGTGTACAAAAAATTAAAGAGTCAGACAGGCTGCGAGTTTGAAGATACTTTTGTGGATTTTTATTTCTCGTACATATAAAATTGAAACCCCTAACTTTCTTAGAGCCAAGCAGACGATTCACTAGGCCGATTTTCATAATGCGAGCCTTAGCATGACAAAGGTCATGGTCTTGGGACGAGATAGCTGGCAAGCTACGGACTGAGTCTGGATTCCATCCCCCGGGCTATCGTTTCAGAATATATAGAGCATAATCCCAGTGCTACTCACAAAAAATTGGCCTTAGGGAGAGAAAGCGCAATGTGACTAATGTCATTAGTGATGCCTCGCCTGGGGGGGGGGGGGGGGGGGCGGTATGGCCTAGAGGATTCAACGTGGTCGTATTAATCGCTTCCGATATGGTCGGGCTAATATCTCAATGGTGATTGTTACCGGAACGTACCGGATCTATATCCGGCAAAGGACCATCAACTTCGAGGAGTGTCTTAATCGTTAATAAAGGAACGTGAGTTCTTTTTGTTTTCTTCTACGTTTATAATCGCAGTTCAGGTTATTCAGGAGGTTTGCACTCAAACAATACTGACTGGAACTTTACATACTTCTTCATGAAGACAATCAAAAAACACCACAAAACCCCTCGGTAGGACTATTGTAACAATGCAGTGAGGATACGTAAGATCCTACCAGAAAACCCAGCCCTGTATTTATTTAATCTGATAAAAGCAACCATAAAACATCAAGTCCTTCAACCACATTAAGTTCGCAGTGCTTTATAACCTCCGAAGAGATCTAAGGCCGAGCTTCTCTTCCAATTTGCGTCGTGCTCCTCTTGATTTTCCCTACAAATTGGCCGGATGGGACCGAAATGTTTTATGCCGACTCCGAACGGCATCTGCAAGGCAGATGAGTTTTCACTGAGAGCTTTTCCTGGCAGAAATACACTCGGAGCGCTTGCCAGTCACTGCCGAGGGGCGACCCCGCTTAGAAAAATTTTCTTCTAATTGAAAAACCTTATTTCTAAAATTTTGATGTTCCTTTGCCCGGGAGTTGAACCCAGGGCATACGGTGTGATAGGCGGAGCACGCTACCACCACACCACGGTGGCATCTATAGTTACAACTGAGTAATTTTATAGCCGATAACTAACTAGTAAGTTCTGGAAATAAAAAAGCCTAGAAATATGCAACGAGGAAACCAGACAGTATAAAAGGCAGCAATAGTAGAGCTTCGACAATCAGTTTGATTTAAGACGCTATCTGGCGAGCAATAGTAGTGTTATTTTGAAAGTAGTCTAATAAAGGGAATTTTGCATTATTGAATAGTGGAGTTATTTATTCAACAGTTTGGTGATTCCAGCGTTAGCAGAAGGTTGCAAATAAAGGGATTTGCAGTAAATTCATTACAATACTTTCCTCCATAACCACAGAAGCTCTTATAAGTCATGTTCAACTTTCTTCCGAAAGATCTGTGTGGCTAACTACTGGCAGGCTATAAAAGAGTTAGACTGAAGGCATGCATCCATAATATGGAATGATATCAATTGTGATGCGATTCGCTATCGTAGCTTCCATAAAGTTTAAGTTTAATTAAACTTAAAAGACTTAATTATTCACACCGTCTCTAAAGATAACAATTCTACGACTAGAGTCTAAGATTGGCACAAAGAAAACAATAGCTTTGCTTTGCACCCCAATTTCACGGCCGACTTCTTGCAGCGATAAGAAGACTTCCATAAAGCTTTTGTGAGTTGTTTCGTGTTGATAATCCTGTACAGGTTGTTTGTTGTTGTTGTAGCAGTGATCATTTAAATGGATATTTCTCCGTTTCATTCGATGGAATATACCACTAGTTACTAGCCCGGCCATATCTAGAACGATTTGAGATGACAGGTTAAGCTCTCGAGATCACGCAAATCCCTCCTTTCATAAGAAACTTGTGATCGCCTGCCAAATAAAAAGTACTCATCAGCCACTTGGAACGATTACGCCCTCAATCCTTTGAATTCTTCTTTACAGCTGTTTACTAATTGCTCCAAACTAAACGATGGCATCTACTCCAAACAACTTTCGCTCTCCTAAAGTATAATGCTACCGAGCCATCATGACATGTTTAACGTGTCAGTTGTAGCCATGAAGAGGCCTCACCATGGCTACTATCGAAGAAAGTTTCAACCGTGTGTTTTTATTTATTTTTAAGGAAAGCATGAAATACCTTCTTAGCAGTTGTTTAATGAACAGTTCACGAGGAAGGCGCTATCTATCTGGGAACTATGCCGCCGATGAACTATCGAGGACGACCTCCGAACTGCTCTTTCTCTTGCCATGTTAAAATACTGGCTCTTGTCTGATATCAACGTGAAATTTAATGTTATTTGTCTAGCAGAACTCACATCTGAGTTTTCAGCTTCTTATATATATCTAAAGGAGTAAGGGTTTTAGCTCGTTTCGGTAGTATCAAATTAGGCCAGCCGAATTTTGTTGGGTTCTAGATGCGCTAGAATTTATTAACTAAAAATTTAACTGAACTGCACTCCCCTGCTGCTTGCTTCTCACTCCCATCCAAGTCAATCGCTTCCATTTGGTATTTGGACTTTGCTCTTCCCTTGATCCGCATCAATTCCTTTTGCTGTTTTTTCTTCTTTGTCAAATTTGTTTTCCTATTCATACAACTCCTTCACTGATGCGTTACACCTCCATTGCTGTCAAAGCCTTCGCGTTGACGTTTGAAAATTTAGCTGCTTCTCTTTTGGTGCCGACATTTGCATACTTACCTCTACACAAATATGCCGTATGTAAACAAAATTGGCGCATTTAAGTGGATACTGAAAGCAACAGGTTTCAATGCCTTCTTGCAATATCAAGAATATCAAAGCCGATATAGAAAGAGTTATTGTTTTTGCAATTGATTGCTGCATGTGAAGGTGGTGTTGTTTTTTTTTTTTGTTTCTTTTTTTCCTTCTGTTGTGTTTTAGCTGTCGCTGCTGTTGTTATTTTTATTGTTGTTTTAGTTAATTCTTTTTTATTTCTTATAAACACTTTATTTCTAGTCGAATGTTTGGATTACCTTGAATGTACTTTTATTGTAGTTTTATTGTAATTTTATTACATTCGGATAAAGACGGAGCGGACCAAAGATGTTTACAAACAAATGTATTATGTATTGAAGAATGTAATGACTCCATCGCTAGACGTGCAGAAAGAAGTGATGGGACCAAAAACATTTGCACTCAAGTGCTCAAGTTTACGGGTTGCATCGAATCAGCTCCGTGAGTCCGTCTGTCGCATATGATGCCTTTTCAACGCAAATATCTCTAGATGACAAGATTATTCGCTGTTTATTAATTCAAATTCCCTTTTTGACACGCTTATTTAAGCTTCATTTTTATGTTTGCATGTATGTAAGTCCCTTTAAAGCTAAAGACATTCCAACGAAACTAAACAACGCGAAACTTTTTGCCTATTTGTTCAACTTTGGCGATTTAGTCGCCACTACATGGATCGCATCATCGGACACCGTCCGATAAGCACATGCTATTCGTATAGCAGTAATACGGTAGACTGCTAGAATATCTTTTTGGTGGACCATTTTAGATCCGTGCCACACTGGTGCTGCATATAATATAATCGAGCTGGTTACGTTGGATAATAGCTGACGGGTAGCTTCGCCTAGGCCGCCGATGTTGGGCATTATTCGCGTTAGGGCTCCTCTAACTATAGAAACTTTCTCCCCCACCGCCCTGAAGTGCTCCTTAAAAGTCAGTTTTGAGTCAATGTTTACTCCTAGATATTTCAAGAGAGGCTTTGAATTTATTTGATAATCTCCTATGGTTAGGACTAACTCATCCACAGTCCGCTTTGTGGTCACCAAAACCACTTCTGTCTCATTGCTAGCCATCTCCAGCCCCATGTTCGTCAGCCATTTCTTTATTTATGCCACGGCGTCATTACACAATGCTTGGAGCAGATCAAGTTTCTTGGCCATTGCTACTACGACAATATCATATGCATAGCCGACAATTTCCTTGCCCTCCGGGAAGGTCGATTTGTAGCACACCATTATACATCGCATTCCATAGCGTTGGGCCTAGAACAGATCCCTTTGTTAATTAGTAGCTATTTTAAAATTTTTTTAATTAAGTATATGTAAATCTCGTGACGAGAATAATTTCCATAACCTCTTGTCTATTTAAAAGAGCAGTGATGGCCCCTAAGGGTTTGTTTGCTTAGAATATGGTCATGGCGGGTACGCCTATCATAACCGGCCACTTAAATACAAAACATGTCCTTGTTTACAAAAGTGTAATCAAAAACGTGCAACAATCCTCAGATAAGATCTTTTTCTGATAACGACCCAGCAAGCGATGAAAGGACTACGATTTAAAGAACCACGATCTTGCCGCATTTATCTAAAATGTCCGGACTCTTATACGAGGAGGTGCCGTTTGCCGGATGTTTCAGCCATCAAAGCAACAAATGCTTACATGACCGCCATACAAGAAGCATGATGGAAGGGAGCAAAATAGATGGGCCATAAGACCTTTCGCCATCTATTCCATATAAAGAGCAGCGCAAATGTGTTGGTTTTGTTGCAGAAAATATACTAGGCCGCCAGGTATTATCGGCTGTGAACGAGCGTCTCACCGCGACCTACATCAAGGCGAGCTTTTTCAACATACCATTTACGTACGCGCCAATGAAGGTTGCGCATGACAACGATAAATACGCCTTCTTTGAAAAAGTGGAAAAAGCAGCCGATGACTGCGCATTTATTGTCGAGTTGTCTGTTCGTTATGGGGTTGTTGTCGCCCAGTTTCGGGCTCTTGTTGGTTTCTTTAGGCTTGCTATAGACCGGTTACAGAAGTGTCAACGATTAAAGATTGAAGTTTTATCGGTATCTGTTTGATAATTAACCTGTAGGTCGTTGTTAGTAAATCGCTAAAATACATATAAGAAAATGGTTTTATATTGATAAGAAATCGATACACTTTCGACAACAAATCGACAACACTTTGATAAAAAAGCTGGTAACACCCCAATAACAAATCAAAATATTTTCGATAACACATCGATGACTTTTCTATTACACATCGATAACTATTTGGTATTAACTCAATAACTTTTCAACAAGAAATCGCTAACTTAGAAATTGTTATTATTTCGATAAGAAATCAATACACTTTCGATAACGATTCGATAGCACTTTGATAAAAAACTGGTTACACTTGATAACAAATCGAAATATTTTCTATAGCAAATCGATAACATAACGACAATTTTTTTATTAAAGATCGATAACTTGTCGATAGTAAAACTATAACTTTGCGGTAGTAAATCGATAACTTTTTGATAACATGACGATACTTTTTCTATAAATGATCGATAGCTGCTCGATTATAAATCGATAACTTTTCGATAATACGAATTCATACGACGATAACAAATTTGTAAGACACCGATAACAATTCGATAAATTTTCGATAACAAATCGTTGACTTTTTTATAGGATATCGATAAAATTTCAATATCGGTGTGATGGTAGTGTGATCCGCCTACCACACCGTATGCCCTGGGTTCATATCCCGGGCAAAAACAACATCAAAATTTTAGAAATAAAGTTTTTCAATTAGAAGAAAATTTTTCTAAGCGGGGTCGCCCCTCGGCAGTGTTTGGCAAGCGCTCCCGAGTGTATTTCTGCCATGGAAAGCTCTCAGTGAACACTCATCCGCCTTGCAGATGCCATTCGGAGCCGGCATAAAACACGTAGGTCCCGTCCGGCCAATTTGTAGGGAAAAATCTAGAGGAGCACGACGCAAATTGGAAGAGAAGCTTGGCCTTAGATCTCTTCGGAGGTTATCGCGGCTTACATTTATTTATTTTTTTCGATAAAAAATCGATATCTTTGCGCTGAAAAATCAGTTACTTTACGATAACGAACTGTCAATAAAAAGTCGATAACTCGTTCATATCCCTTCGATAATACGTGAACTAGAGCAAACCGTTCCTTTCCTCTCTTTTCTTTTGCTTTTCTTGCCTTGATATGCTGTATGATTTCGCTCATTTCAACTCTACGACCTACACAGTGTAGTGACTACGCTTACGCTAACACTCTTCATTCCACACATCTAAAATTTCTTTTGATTGCAATCGAAACTTCTTTAGAGAGCATTTGCAATATTTGTAGAGAAATAAGTTCTCGTTAGCATCAGAATACTCATAGTAAATTATTGTAAAAACTTCAGTGGTAAATCAATAATAAAATAAATTATCTAAACAATAAGCAATACTATGTATTCTCCACAGTCAGTGTTTGCTCTTATCGTATTGTAGAAAATCTACAGAAATATCTTACGATAATTAGAAATAATTTGTCGTTAAAGTGACACACCAGCTTTACGACTCATTTCTTTTAACATTTTGCAATCAGAAACAACACAACAACAGAAAGTGAAGAGTACCAACAACAGCTAAATCACGCTCGAACCAATGGAAGTTTTCTCCATGAACACAGCACGAGAGTGAGACACTGCGCGTCACACGCCGTTGACGTCAGTCCAATGTGGAATTGCAGCGCAAGTTGTTTGTGCAGCTGTGATCCTGTTTTTTTGTTTGCATATATCAACATCAATTTAATTACCTCTAAGTAATTAGTGACAATAACTAATAAATGCCAAAAACAGCTTTATATGCCTCCGTTGTTTTTGATTTCCTAACATGGGCACTGCGCCAAATATACGATTAATACCAAATGATGAGGTGCGTAGCGTTTGATATTTGTTTGCCCATGCCTGTTTGGTAGCTGTCAATCAAACAATTACACTGACAGCTTTCTGAATGAATTTCAGGCTTTGCAAATATTAGTTGTGACTCTCATAATATTTCAATTTGTTAGCTAGTCCATATTTTTTTGGTAATACAAAATTTTTCAGCTGTGTTTTAATTGACTTAGCGCCTAGTCGTTATCGAACCAAGCTTACTAAATATTTTCGAGTTAGCAATCATTGACTTTTAAGGTTATGCACTAATAATAAAAAAAAATATCGTGTTTTTGCGACTGGCAGGAACGATTAAAAAATGAACGATGTTGCTTTGTTGCTAACTTGTTATCGAGCTGATGTCTGAAGATCGCCTACTTGATGAAGTTTGTTACAAGTAGCACATAGACGAGTACAAAATAGTTCATGTTAATTGCACTGATAATCATACCCATTCTAGCTGTAAACATGTCTTCTTTAGATAATTTACATATGAACTTGTATTAGTCGTAGAAGCTCGCACGATTTTTATCCCACTGCCGGTTGATGGTATCGATCTTCAGCTAAAGCTGGTTAATTTGTTAGATGTACTCATAAGATATGAAGAGGAGTAAGCTGTTTGTCATTCATAGCGAAACTCGTGCAAACTAAGTAAAGAAACTATTTGGTTGATTGGTGTCTGAAAGACAAGAGAATCACAGCTCTGAAAAATTGTCATAATGTTGTATATAGTATTGTGTGTGTGTTGAAAGACTACATTTATTTTTCAGTTCTTTTTACTTGCTTTATATTTTGTCCGTTTATGTTTGTCCGCAAATTTTAGTAAAAAATTTTGAAATCGATTTTCGAGCAACTTTTCGTGTAGCAAGACTCTTGAAATTTGGAACATTCTTCAGAGTCCGATGAAAATGCAGCATGTTGAAAAGTACTTACGCTGGGTGGCGCAGCGATAGCGATCGAGTTTTAGGAAACTTCCCGATCACCTAATGACCTGAAACTTTGAACATAAATCTAAACCATAATAAAATGCAATATAAAGGATATAAAATTGTTGTAGTTTCTACAGGGATAGAGATATGTATAGACTTTTAGAGAATCCATTCGGCCCATGTGGAATCTTGCGAAGAATTTCTAAGCAACTGCTTGGTCTCTGTGAGGCCTTTATTGACCGGCCAATTCAACCTAACCTTATCAGAAACAAATAAGTTCGGACACTTTGTGAAGACCTTCGTCGGTTTTCATTACGGATAACGACAAGTTCTTGTTTTACTATCGGCTTGTTTTCGTCAAGTCATCGGCTTCTTATTCGCTTCTAATCGTCTTGTTTTTGATGAGCTACAGATGTGTTGTCAATTTTATATTAAAGTTTTATCGGTATCTGTTTTATAACAAGTCAATGAGTCGTCGTTAAGAAATCGATAACACGTCGATAACGAATTGATAGCACTCCGGTAAGAAATCGATAACTTTTCGATAACAACACAATAGCCTTTTGGTAGAAAATCGATATCAAAACTATAAATTTTTGATAGTAAATCGATAACTTTTTGAGAGTAAATCGATAACTTTTTGGAAACTTTTCAACAAATAATCGATAAATTTTCGATAATAAACTGATAATGATTCGAAAAATTTTTGATAACCAATCGATAACTTTTGGATAAAAATCGATAAACTTTCGCCCAAAAATCGGGAACTTTTCTACAATAAATTAATAAATTTTCTATAATAAATCGATAACAAATCTATGTGTAACATGCTTATAACAAACTAATAACAATCCGATAACAAACCGATATTTTTTCGATAGCAGTTTGATAATAAAACTATAAAAAATCGACAACTCGTGATAAACTTGTTATCTATAGGAAATTTATAACACTTCAATAACAAATCGATAACTTGTCTACAAACATTTTTTAAAAACCCTTTCTTTTCTTTCCTTACATTTCCTTTAATTTGCTTTCCTTTCCTTGCCTTGATTTTGTGATCAATTTTTTAAAAACTTGACATTGAGCTACAAAACTTGAAACTTCACACATAGTGCAGAGCACCGTTTTGTTAAATTTATATAAAGGAAGTGTTTAAAATTTGCGTCTCTGCTCTTTTGAGATCAACTCATAAGTTTAGCTCAACTGGCAAGCTAAATAAGGATAAACAACTGAAGAAAGTGTTAAACGAGTTCAATTAGGTATGACGGGAAATAATCGGAGGGCCTGCGGCTCAAATTTGTAAAAACCTTTCTAAAGTTTTTTTATTTTGTATCACCTATCGGTGACTCCAAGTGATCCAAGCACGTTTTTTTCTTGAGCCCATAGAGTGGCGGTCCCCTTTTAAACCCATAAGTGAATTCTGATAAGAATACCTCCAGGCTTGGAAAACCTCTGAGCTGAGAATATGCAAGCAATTTACTACCTCCGCGCTGAATTCGGTAGGCAACTGCAAAGCAGCTGTAGCGAGGCAGGAAAGTGGACCAGGAATCTATTTCCCCAGTTGAGGCCGTGGTTGGATACGCAGAGAATCGGTCGACTTCTGACTGACTAAACTTGTAAGTGGCCGTGGGTAAAAATAAATACATAAATTGAAGGCGCGATAACTTCCGAAGAGATTTTAGGCCGAGATTCTTTTCCAATGTGCGTCGTGTTCCTTTTAATTCTTTCCTACAAATTGGCGAGACGGGACCTACATGTTTTATGCCGACTCCTAACAGCATCTGCAAGGCAGATGAATTTTCACTGAGAAGCTTTTCATGGCTGAAATACACTCGGAGTGTTTGCCAAATGACTGCCGAGAGGCGACCCCACTTAGAAAATTTGTTTTCTAATTGAAAAACTTTTTTCTAAATTTTCGACGTTACTTTGTCCGGGGCTTGAACCCAGGATCTTTGGTATGATGAGCGAAGCAGCGGCAGCCACCAAAGTGGGCGCGGATAGTTCTGTAAATATCTCCTTAAAAAAGGCAAGGTTAAAAATGTGAGGTGCCTACACTATAGCCATGTAAACCAAACACGTCACCCTCTTCTTATGTGGCGGGATCACTTGCCGGCATACCACTGGGCAGAGTCATTCATAAGGAAGCTGCTGCAATCGTAAGGACTAGATGATTCTTTTAAATAGTCCCCACATTCTAACCAAAGTCATTCCTTTTGTTTTTGCTTATTGATGGGGTGATGGAGCAAGTTCGCATAACAAGCCATAGTCAGACCCAAAACGGTTTTTATTATCTTTATTATCTTCCAGTCTTTATAACTGTACTCACATTGACTCATGCCGCCGATAGTATCACAAAAACAAAAAAAAGAAGAAAATTTATTTACCAAAAGCTATTTCTTGTGATCTCACACTACTTATGGAAAGAAATTTAAGTAGAAAACCTGTCTTATTCACAGAGGGGTATGTAAATCGCCAACCCAATGTTGCTAAAACAAAGTCCATCCAACTCTACTCCACATGGTGTCAATTTCCAAAATGCAGCTCGTCTATTAAAACCACCCAATTTCCGTTCATCCACATAATTTCCATTTGTTAAGCTCATAAGTACAGATTCATCTTTCTATTTATGAATTTGCCTATCAGTGATATCCAGTTTTGGCTTTTAGTCATATTTGGCAGCTTTCATGCATATGCGTATGCATGTTTGTACATACATACCTAGACAACATTGGGATTATAATTAATATTGATAAATGGCCACATTTGATTGCATGCTTGAGTGAATGGATGATCGACTGACTGAATGAGTGGTGGCGCTTGATTGACCGGGCGAGCAACCACAGCAAACCATTTGAATGACAACTTGACTTGACTGACTGCAAGAGTGACTGTTTTACTGCCAAACGTTTATCTAGTATTTTGAGAGTAAACTGACAAATTGAACTGATGTCAATCTGCATATGAATATTTGTGAGTGTATGTATGTATGTTCATATGTATGTGTAACGAAAATCTTATTATGTTGCATGCCACTAAAAAATTCACTCATCAACTGTGGGAAATGGACTGAGTTGACATCACAACAGGATATGCACTTGGGTAGTTGCAGAAAAGTCATTTGCATTAATACATATGTACTAATATGCACATACATGTAGTGAATAACAGTAAAAGCTGCGATTTTTACGGAAATATGCTGTTTTTTCACGACTTTTTTTTCTTCCCAAAAAAAAAATTTCAAAACTTGCGGATGTTATGAGTACTTTTTTTAAATTTAATAAGTCTTAAATATTTTTTTTTAATTATTTTTTACATGCAATTTTTTTAGAGCTCAATAATTCTTGAAATCCAAATTTTCAAAAAATACTGAAAATATTTATAAATAATTTTTTTTAAAAGCTTTAAATTTTTTTTTTTTTCAAAATTTGATTTATCTAGTTCAATAAGTATGAGAATGTTCTGTTAATTTTTCTTTCAAAAAGTTATTTTTATAATTTACAAAAAATTTGTATAAAGCCCACTAAGTATAAGAATGATATACATATTAAAGGTTTTTTTCATCAAATATTGAAAAGCCTTTGCCTTTTTTTTTTTATTTCATACAGTTTTATCTTATAAATGTATTGAAAATATTTTCAAATTTAAAAAAAAATGTTGAAAATGTTGAATAATTTTTTTAAGCTTTAAATATTTATATTTTATTTTTTTAGGTTGAGAATGTTTTATGAATTTTTTTTCAAAAATTTATTTTTATTATTTACAAAATTTTTTTAAAAAGCTCAATATGATATATAAAATGGTTTTTTCTCTTTTTCATAAAATATTGAAAATCCTTTGCAAAGTTGTGAACTCCAAACAGTTAAAAAAATTTGTTAAACAATTTTTTTTGATATGCGAGCATTTTTTTTCAAAGATCAATAAGTTTTATAGTGCAATATTTTTACGTGTTTACTAGTAAATGTTTTGAAAATTTTAAATTGAATTTCCAACACCTGTTTTTAAAAAATGTTTTGAAACGAAATTTTGAAAATATTTAAAAAAATTTGCGAATTATTGTATATTAAATAAAATGTGTTGTGGTTTGATTTATTAATCTTTTTTAATTTTAATTTTTAAGGATTTTGAGCACAATTCACAAAAAACCTGTTAATACAAGATTTTAAATTTATTTTTTATTACATCTAGCTGGTTAAATTTTGAAATAAAATTGTTTTATAAACTGCATAAACTTTATGATGTTTTCAAAATTTGAGAACTTAAAATAAAATTTTCTTTAAAAAACTAAATTTTTTTTTAGTTTTTAGATACACTAGGTTCATAGACATCTGAATAAAATTTTTCTAAGCTCAAACAGCTTTAAACAGCTTATTGAATTTTTTATTAAAGTTCTTTGTCTGTATAGTTGAAAAATGTTAATAAACAGTTTGAGATTATTTTTTTAGATAAATTTTTTTTTTAGTTCCCGGTCAAAGTGCAATTAATATAACAGATTTAAAACAGAATTTTTTCAGAAGTCTCCCGGAGATTTAAAAAATGTTTTTTGGCAAACAAATTTTTTTGGGAAAATGTTTTTCATAGCTTCTTGGTCAATTTTATAATAGCTTACTAAGTTTTTTTAATAGAAATTTGTGTGAATGCGTATATTTAAAAATTTGCAGATTTTTGAACACTATTTTTTTTTTTTTTAATTTAATAGATGTTATGAAATTTCTTTTCAATTTGCACTTGCAAAATATATATTTTTTTTTAAATTTCAATTTTTTTTTTTTTTATTTTATTGGTTAAGATTTGAACACGATTTTTGTAAAGCCCGATAATTTAAAAGGAAAAAACATTTTCAAATAAAAAAAGGAAAAAAACTCTTAAATTTTTTTAGCTCGAAGTACTAGAATATTTTTTATTTTTTTGTTCAAATAAGAGGACTTGTAGCTAACATTTTTTAGCGAAGTATTCTTTAAAATTTGAAAAACCAATTTAAATTAAAAACAAGTAAGGACGGGACTGTCTTCGGCTGTACCGAAGATTTCATACCTTTCATGAATGTTGCTGAACAATAATCTTATCCCATTTGTGTTCTCCAAATAATGCGCTGTATAAGATAAGAAATATTTAGTGAACAGATGTACATACCTAAACGATTTTAAGATAAATATAAAAATTTGGCAAAAACCACCTTATCTGAACGATCGGTTGTATGAAATATATATTATATTTAGCTCCAATCGAAAAGATTTTTACAGAAAATCTTCTATGATATATTATAATAAATATCACCAAGTTTAACGGTTTTATATTGGAAATTAAGGGAGAAATTGCCAAAAATCTTTCTACCTGAACGATCGGTTGTATGGGAGATATATGCTATAGTGGTCCGATCCTACCGGATCCGACAAATGTCTAATATAATACAAAAATACTTCCTTGTGCCAAATTTCATTGAGATATCTCAAAATTTTAGGGACTAGTTTGCGTTCAAACAGACAGACGGACGGACAGACGAACATGGCTATATCAACTCAGTTCGTCGCCCTGATCAATTCGGTATACTTAATGGTGAGTCTATCTTCTATATTTCTCAACGTTACAAACATCGGACCAATGTTAATATACCATTTCGTGTTCATGAAAGGTATAAAAAATCATTTGATCTCCTTCACCCACTGTACATATACATATATCCAGCCTGCGTGTGTGCTTCAATCCAGTCGTATGAAAGCAAGTTCGGTAATGCATTTGCATTCATTAAGAATGTAATTAAGCTCCAGCATTAGCCATCACTGCATTTTGATGTTATTGCATGTGAGAAAGTAGCATTGACTCATTCCAACGAGTACAAAACCAAATAATAATTGATATTCTTAACAAATTGCAAATTTTTATAAAAGGATACAAACCTCTTACACACACACACACATATAACGGTCGTTCCACGCCAATATGACCATTAACAGCTGCAGTTTCAGATCATCTTGGTCGGAAACAGTTTCGAATCGCACTTGAAACCTTATTGTACGAAGAGTTTTTGGTCTACAAGTAACCACATTGAAATCTTTTCAGCTTATGGACTTCGCACATTACCTCCACATTGCCTCCTTCAACGTCATTCTACATGCTGTCGACGGATTCCTTCGAAATATACTACGCTCCGGAAGTATCACCTTGTGGCACAGGCCTGACTGTAGTGGGAATGATACGGGTCTTCTCTCCTTATTAATCATTTGTTATCGGTAGCTTGTTTGGAGTCAACAGTGCCACCTATCTTCAAGTTTAGCAATATATTGCTATAGAAAGCTGAATGATCTTATATAAGAAGAGGGGACATCGAACGGCACTACATATCAGTTTGGGACACCACTTATCCAAGACCGAAGAGGCTGGTCTTATCCATATATATCTTTTGTCGTTGTAAAGCTTTTCTTAGACTTAACATAATCGGAGCTCACATTCTTTGGCTCAAATTGTCTGTTCTACAGCTATCCTAACCGAATGAAAACAAGTAAGCAAGTATAAGTGCGGGTGAAACCGAATATTACATACCCAGCTGTGCACTTGAAGCGCTGTTGTTGGGTTGGTAGAATATCAATCAAATGTAGTTATTGCGAACTTTGTTAAGGTTAGACCTTTTGGAAAAGTGAGCCGTGGTCTTTAACCGATTTTGATTATCTTCACTCAGTCTATATAATTTGACAAGGATAGTGTCTCTGCCAAATTTCAATGTAATATCTTTAACGGATTTAGATATACGGCTTGGTAATGTTCCAATTCTTTTAATGTGGGTGCTGCCACACCCATATTCCCAAATTTTCTGGAATTTATTTTTTTCGGCATAAAACCAATCTAACTACCAAATTTTATTAGCGTAGTTTTTTTGAGTTATCACATTTTTCTAAATTTTCGATATCGAAAAAGTGGGTGTAGTTATCGTCCGATTTCGCTTTATTTCAATATCAATTTACTCTGGGTCTAGATAAGCCCGTATACTGAATTTGGTGAAGATATCTCAATATTTCCTCAATTTATCGTATTAACTGACGGACAGACAGACGGACATGGTTAAATAAAATTTTTTTTCGATACTGATGATTTCGACATATGGAAGTCTATATCTATCTCGATTCCTTTATACCTATACAACCAACCGTTATCCAATCAAAGTTATAATACCCTGTGTACAAGTACAGCTGAGTATATAAATTCCGATGAAAATATGCCCCCTGGACATGGAAATACCCATATACCTACGCTTTATCTACACGCATGCACTACACAGGTGCACCACAACCCCTTTTCTGCGCCTATTTGTATGCTGCCGATTTTTTAATAATTTGCAGGCCATTTTGCACTGCACTTTAGATTTTGCTTTGTTTTGATTTTTCGTATTTTTTCTTTTTTATTCTTCCTGAAGTACATATGTATCTGCTCCACCTCATTGTTTTGTTCAAATATTTGTTTATTTATTTGCATTTTTTTACTAAATAAAAAATGTTTTTAATTAATATGCTTCAGCGCTGAAGTGGTTGGTTGCCTGCTGCCATATTTTTCATATATGAAAACGAAGTGGCCCACTTCAGCCAAAACAGTTAACAAGCGCCCAACCACCCATAATGGTGCCATAATCAACATCAACAGCACCAAAAAAAAACACACACCACACGCTTCGTCGCCCCTAGCGCCCAGTGATAAGCCTCCCTTCAATTATGAGCTGCATGTCAACCCTTTTCCCCCTTAACCCCCTCAACCCTTATATGACGCGAAGTCTTTGTGTTGCACATTCCCGCCTACAGCCTGTTGTTGCTTTTGCAATTGATGTTGATTGTTTTTGTTGTTTGTTAAATTTTGTGCATTATTATTATATTTTTTTTTATGTAGCTGCCGCGGCAGCACTTTGAAATTTATTCGTTTATCCATCAACGTCATCATTGCTCTTGATTCAAACTCGCCACTCGTCGCTTTCATCACTGCTAAATGATGCCGTTGCTGTCGTTGTTGTATGTCAAAAATTGCATTTCCGCGCGTCATAACACACGCACGTCACATAATGTTTCTTATACCCAGCTGTAACAGTATCATCATTATTGATCGTTCATTAACACGATGACGTGAGAAAAATTTAGATATATTTACCAAGTTTCATTCACGAGTATATCTAAATCTAGAGTTCTTAGATTTACATGGTAATTGTGCGAAATTGGACGATATCACAGATACTTTTTCGATATCGATTATGAATTTCGAAAAATGGAAAATTGTAGTTACTCCTTAACTAATGCTGAAGAACTGATAAAGCGCCATTAATAATCGTTTTATGTCGTTCGAAATAGGACGATAACGCCGCCAACTTTTTTGATTTCGAATATTTCGTAAGAGGGAGAACCGCAAATTTCGCAAATAAAATGACTTTTGAATGTTGGAAATGGAACGATAATAACGCCTAGTTCTTCGATATCGAAAATTTCGAAAGTAAAAAGACAGATAACTCATTAACGAATATTGATAAACTGGTAAAACTTGTCAAACCGATTGATTTTGTGACATCAGATTAAAATTTGGTTGCTGATTGTATTACGTTCGAAATTAGGTCATACTCCACCAACTTTTTCGTTGTCAAATATTTTGAAATAAGAAAATATGATGCAGCTCGTTAAATAGTATTGATTAACTAATGAAGTTTCACGAGTAAAATGCTTTTATGATGTTGGAAATGGGATGATAACCACGTCTACTTTTTCGATGTCGAAAATTTTGAAAAACTACAGAAAACGGATAACTCAAAAATTAATCCGATAAACTGGTGAACCTTTCAAAGTGGATTGATTTGGTGGCGTCTGATATACATTTTGTAAAATTTTCGAAAATGGGCGTGACCGCTTGCGCCCAGCCACCAAAATGATTAAAACTGAGGATTAAAACGTTATATATAAATACTTTTGCATACACAAATTATCAGTGCCGATAAAAATTTCGGCTTAACCATGTGCGGTGGTCCATCTGTCGGTCCTCTTGTCCGGCTGTTAACATGATAACTTCACCAAAAATTTAGTTATATGTATTTACCAAATTTTGTATATAAAATTTTCAGAGAATGAATATTTTGGCATTCAAAGCTACGAAATTTGGCAATAACCACGCCTACTTTTCCGAGATTTCGTTAATTTCAAAAGATGGAAAAATACAGCCCACCCTCCACCTGTTCATCCATTAAAATGTCAACTTGAGACAACTTTAGCAAATCTTGTACACAAGATTTTCTTGCTGGAAAAATATGCGAAATTGGCCAAAAACCACGATTTATCTTTCGATGTCGAAATTTTCGAAGAGTGAAAAAAAAATGAGATAAGTAATCACTGAATGCTGATGAGCTCATGCAGTTTGGAAATTTGATTAAATTTATGACGTAAGTTTCAAATATGGTCGAATTTTGCAAAATAAAAATAAAAATAAAAAATAGGCGTGGCTTTGCCCACATTTAAGAGAAGGAAACTAAAAATATTTACAAGGCATTAGTCGAAAGCTATTTATCATGGTAAATATGTGGCACTGAGGACTAAGTAAAAACCAATAAAATCAGTTTGGCGGCCACGCCGACTTGAAAAATTATTTCAAAGGTCGAACCATATACAAATTTGCAATTTTTTTGTTATTTGTGACCAAGTTATACCGATGTTTCTTGTTTTACTAAGTCAGAAAACTTCGAAACTGGGCGTGGTCCATCGCCTTTTTTGAGAAAATAAGAATTTACAAAATTCATTTAATGCCATAACAAACTTAATTTACTATATCTAAATTTAATGAAGGCGTTGGTTTTGGCGGCCACCGTGGTGTGATGGTAGCGTGCTCCGCCTACCACACCGTACGCCCTGGGTTCACACCCCGGGAAAAGCAACATCGAAATTTTTGAAATAAGGTTTTTCAATTAGTAGAAAATTTTTCTAAGCCGGGTCGCCCCTCGGCAGTGTTTGGCAAGCGCTCCGGGTGTATTTCTGCCATGAATTTATTATTTATTTTTATTGGTTTTGGAATCGAAAATTTTAAATGTAAACGACTCTGAATTACGCACGATGTCCATATAGAACAGAACTAGGTACACCTATTCATACCCAAATTCATATAGTATTCTAACTCACTCAGCATTAACATTTTACAAAAACTAAATAATTTAACATTAACTCAAATTTTTTCTCATGACAATAATATTTCAGAAACCTAAAAATCTAAGTTATAAATCTTATTCACATAATTTAAGAGTTCAAAAAAGTTTCGAAAATTTTAAATGTTTTATTAACAACAAGCCAACTACACGCAAACAAATCCATATCACCTGAAAAGTTGGGTACCGGTGCGTCTACGTGACATTTTTTATTTATTCGGTACAAAAAAGGAGAGTTACGTACATCCAAACATACATAATGTAATGATAGAAGGTGGAGGAAGATTTGACAGCTGTCATATCGAACGCCCTTTGCTCCAGTGAGCTCCAGGCTGTATTTTGGAAGTACACGAGAAAGCGGCATAAAAGATTGCCCCTTTTTGAAATAGTACTTAAATTCGTACTTTTTAAATAATCATAAAATACTGAAAGGAGTGTACGTAGCTTAATTATTGAGCAATTTTATCATAAAAATTATGAAATGAAGATTGCTTTATTAAATTTTGAGACGTTTTCAACTTATAAACTTCTTGCGAACGCATCAATTTTGCTGGTAGTACTTTAGGACAGAGGTGAATGTTTAAAAACGCGCAAAAATTTCGGCAGAGGTGTCGAAAGACATGTTTTTAGCTCGATATTGATAACCTGAAAGTATATATTTTACTGATGCCAAAAGATATTTGCAAAATTAACGTTCAAAATTTTATGCAGAAAGGTGTTCTACCCCCGGTTTTGGAGCGGTCAGGGGTTGTTGTCCGGATTACTGATACCGAGGTAAAAAAGTGTATTTGGACCTCTCTCTCGACATTTTTGGGCGTGTAATAACAGTCTACTGTGTCCTGGAGTATTAAAGAAAGTAGTTTTTAATCATCATCAGGGCAAACTGTTATTGAAAACACAACAGGAGGACGGACAAGGCAGCAGGTAGATACATTTGTTGGAATATTAACTGCAGCGAGCAGCTGCAACTTTTCAGATGCCCGTTAGAGACATCGTCATGAGCATGTTCTAACGAGCATAACGTCTACATTATACATCGCACATTGTTGTTTTAACGATATAGACGCTCCCCAAATGTTTTGATAGTCCTTTGCCGGATATAGATTCAGTCTGTACGTTAAGGTACTATCACGACCATCTCGGGAACGATTTGATATGACCAAGTTGAACCTTCTAGGTCATAGCACCCTCTTCACACAGGTAGAAAAGCTTCTGATAGCCATTCACTTGGAAATAAGACCATCATGGGCAACTTACTTATAGATCTATGGTATCACTATACAAAAGTTTAGTGTAACAATAATCCCCGCCCTGGGCTAGGAAACCCGCTACATAAAACGACATTAATACAACAATTAAAGCATAGCTACTAGGTTTAGAGAAGGCATGTAGCTTCCTATTAGAGAATCATTTGGGAATGACCATAAATATTCTTTTGGCATGTTTGATGATGTTATAAAATAAAAATCACTTTGAGAACTTTCCTATGGATCGCGTTGGCTGCTAGCAGCTAATTATAGAAAGGGTTGATGTTACACTTTAAATGTCAAACCGTGTTACGCGCTATGATGAGCATCTGCCACGTAAAACCACATTCCAATGAAAACATAACAATATTCAGGAGATACGACGTACCGATAAAATAAATATGACTAATGGAAGTGGTCAAGCAAACGAACGCAGGCTTGGTTTCGGATTCGTGGTAGTGGAAAGAGGAGCGCGTGTAACGCACATGTTAAAAAAGTTGTGTCTGCCAACTTCAACGACAACAGCGACAAAACGTATATTTGGCTGCAAAGTTAGAAGGTTCAGCCCATGTAACAATATTTCTTGCAATGAATTGAGACTGATCGACTTCGCCTGCTGCCCAGACATATTTTTATACTCCTGTCCTTCCTTCCGGTAAAAAAATAAAAAACATTGATACAGGTGGAAGACATGTTTGGATTTTTGGATGTGCGCAACCAAAATTGGCATCCAACTCGCAACAGCAAAAGGCAGATTACCTGGAAAAGGAAATGAGAAGATCAACTTTTGAAAAAGTGTTTAGAAAGTGAACTATCATAATTATTTTAACGTTTTACCTTCATGTTTTAGCGAAAATGTCCAAATTTCTAAAATTTTGTTTAGCAAACAAAATTATTTTATTATGAATTTGATTGATAGAAAAGTCAACACAAAACGAAATTTCAGAAAAAAAGTGATGCAGTTGTATATTTTTTCAGAAAAGACGTTTTGTATAGTTTTACATACATTTTTTCCTCCGAATAAAAAAGGAGTTTTGTAAAGCGACCACATTCTTATTTCTAAACGCATTCAAGATGGCGGCTTTAGAGCGAGAAACTGCTTACATCCGCCAGCTTCTATAATTCTATCATGCAAACATACAAGTGAAGCTTATAGAGCGGGTTACAAATAAAAATAAAAAATAAACAGTTTTGTAACCCATACAACTTTAACCCTTCATAATGTCTTCGGGTCACATTTAACCCATTTTGGAATTATTTTTCTAAAACTTGCATTTCATTAATAGATGATGCTTCCAGAAAAAAATTATAATTATAAATTCAGAAAAAATATTTTAACAATTTAACCCGACTTTGTATTGACTTAAAAACTTAATAAGGCCGCAATCACTGCTGTTCGATTTTAAATATGTTATGAATAAAACAAACATTTCAAAAAATTGTTTAACTTTTCAAACACGCTTAGAAGGTGGATCAATACAGCTTGGAAATTACGTTTCCATTATAAAAATATGAAAGTAATTAAAGTTTCTTTTTTAATTATATGAAACTGGGTATACAAGCGTCGCTTATAGACGAACTTCGACTGCCTTACTTATTTTGAATATTTTTGTTATTACTCTATGCATATAAACAGTGCAATAAAAAGTGAATGTGCCTTTTTTTATTAATGCTTCCGCTTACAATTTTTTTGTTGCTTTTTTATACTCATTGAGCAGAGCTCACAGAGTATATTAACTTTGATTGGATAACGGTTGGTTGTACAGGTATAAAGGAATCGAGATAGATATAGACTTCCATATATCAAAATCATCAGTATCGAAAAAAAATTTGATTGAGCCATGTCCGTCCGTCCGTCCGTCCGTCCGTCTGTCCGTTAACAAGATAACTTGAGTAAATTTTGATGTATCTTGATGAAATTTGGTATGTAGATTCCCGGGCACTCATCTCAGATCGCTATTTAAAATGAACGATATCGGACTATAACCACGCCCACTTTTTCGATATCGAAAATTTCGAAAAACCGAAAAAATGCGATAATTCATTGCCAAAGGCGGATAAAGCGATGAAACTTGGTAGATGGGTTGACTTTATGACGCAGGTTAGAAAATTAGTAAGATTTTGGACAATGGGCGTGGCACCGCCCACTTTTCCAAGAAGGTAATTTAAAAGTTTTGCAAGCTGTAATTTGGCAGTCGTTGAAGATATCATGATGAAATTTGGCAGGAACGTTACTACTATTACTGTATATGTGCTAAATAAAAATTAGCAAAATTGGATGAAGAACACGCCCACTTTTTAAAATTCAACTCCAGTAATGATATGATGGAACAAAAGACAAAAATAAAAGAAAATTTCAAAACGGGCATAGCTCCGCCCATTTTCATTTAGTTTGTCTAGAATACTTTTAATGTCATAAGTCGAACAAAAATTTACCAATCCTTCTTAAATTTGGTAGGGGCATAGATTCTATGACGGTAACTGTTTTCTGTGAAAATGGGCGAAATCGGTTGAAGCCACGCCCAGTTTTTATACACAGTCCACCGTCTGTCCTTCCGCTCGGCCGTTAACACAATAACTTGAGCAAAAACCGATATATCACAATAACTTGAGCAAAAACCGATATATCTTTACTAACCTTAGTCCACGTACTTATCTGGACTCACTTTATCTTGGTATAAAAAATGGCCGAAATCCGACCATAACCACGCCCACTTTATCGATATCGAAAATTACGAAAAATGGAAAAAATGCCATAATTCTATACCAAATACGAAAAAAGGGATGAAACATGGTAATTGCATTGGTTTATTGACGCAAAATATAACTTTGGAAACAACTTTGTTAAATGGGTGTGACACCTACCATATTAAGTAGAAGAAAATGAAAAAGTTCTACAAGGCGAAATCAACAGCCCTTGAAATCTTGGCAGGAATACTGTTCGTCGTATTACATATATACATAAATTAGCAGTACCCGACAGATGATTTTCTGGATCACCTGGTCCACATTTTGGTCGATATCGCGATAACGCCTTCACATATACATCTAAGGGCCACTCGCTTTTAAAACCCTCATTAATACCTTCAATTTGATATCCATATCGTACAAACACATCCTAGAGTCACCCCTGGCCCACCCTAATGGCGATATCTCGAAAAGGCGTCCACCTATAGACCTAATGCCCACTCCCTCTTAAAATGCTCAGTAACACCTTTCGTTTCATACCCATATCGTACAAACACATTCTAGAGTCACCCCTGGCCCACCCTAATGGCGATATTTCGAAAAGGCGTCCACCTATAGACCTAATGCCCACTCCCTCTTAAAATGCTCAGTAACACCTTTCGTTTGATACCCATATCGTACAAACATTCTAGAGTCACCCCTGGTCCACACTAATGGCGATATCTCGAAAAGGCGTCCACCTATAGACCTGATACCCACTCCCTCTTAAAATGCTCAGTAGCACCTTTCATTTGATTCCCATATCGTACAAACACATTCTAGAGTCACCCCTGGTCCACCTTTATGGCGATATCTCGAAACGGCGTCCACCTATGGAACTAAGGATCACTCCCTTTGAAAATACTCATGACCACCTTTCATTTGATATCCATATCGTACAAACATATTCTAGAGTCACCCCTGGTCCACCTTTGTGGCGATTTCTCGAAAAGGCGTTCACATATAGAACTAAAGCCCATTCCCTTTTAAAATACTCATTACCACCTTTCATTTGATACCCATATCGTACAAACACATTATAGAGTCACCCCTGGCCCACCTTAATGACGATATTTCGAAAAGGCGTCCACCTATAGACCTAATGCCCACTCCCTCTTAAAATGCTCAGTAACACCTTTCGTTTGATACCCATATCGTACAAACATTCTAGAGTCACCCCTGGTCCACCCTAATGGCGATATCTCGAAAAAGCGTCCACCGATAGACCTAAGGCCCACTCCCTCTTAAAATGCTCAGTAACACCTTTAATTTGATACCCACATCGTACAAACAAATTCTAGAGTCAGCCCTGGTCCACCTTTATGGCGATATCCCTAAATGGCGTCCATCCATAGAACTATGGCCTACTCTCTCTTAAAATACTCTTTAATACCTTCCATTTGAGACACATGTCATACAACCACATTCCAGGGTTACACTAGGTTCATTTTCCTACATGGTGATTTTCTTTATTTTGTCTCCATAGCTCTCAACTGAGTATGTAATGTTCGGTTACAGCCGAACTTAGCCTTCCTTACTTGTTTGAGTTGTTATTGCATTTAACATCAGACAGCCCGCAATTTTCCTCGCAGCATTTCACTGTACGTTTTACATACTCATTCCAATGCATCCCTTTCATACTTTACCATATTTTAATATTAAATTTTATCCCTTAAGTGTTCTTTGTACGAAATTAAGTAGGGAGACTGGTTGCAGGAGGGAGTTGCCTTATCCCATGTTCGGCACTTTGTTGTTCCAAAATTTTCTTGCATTTATATATGTTTGTGCGAAAAATATGTTACGCAGATCAAAGAAGTTGGCTGAAATGAGCTGGAGCGAAAAGAGATTTTTTGACTTTAGGAAATTGTGGTAGTTGTTGTGGAGCTCAAAAGGCTTCATAAGACTTTAATCTTGTGGAAACAGCTTATTTCTTGGACTCCTCAAAAAGATGATTTAGTCAGGAAGAAGATGCAAGAGTTTGAATCTAATAAAAGGTTAGTTTAAAGGTCTGTTGAGTGCAAAAGTTGGCTTCGGACATGTTTTGTGTTCTGCGCAGTTGGACTGAAAGCCCTTTGTTGTGGGACATGAATTCGATACGTCTGAGTAGAACAAAGTTAGTTAATATCCCAACAATTTGGCGAACGAGGCCGGCACCAGTGGATTGTGTCTTTTATCAAGAAGTTTATGACTCGTTCATTTGCAGGGTCACAGGAACCCCTTTCACTACAAATGATTCTGCCCTAACCCACTCGATTAACTCAGTGCATCGCCGTGCAGATGTTGCCTTCGCGCTTTACTAACATGCGTAAAATGCCTACATATTACACAAGCACAACACTTTGTTCGCTTGATCTGGAAGTCTTCCATCCATAGTACTCCAAGGTAGGACATAGATGTAACTATTCTAGATTGCATAGTCCAGAAGACAATTATAAACATGTAAAATAGATTTAAGTTAGGCTTAGGAAAGCCGTAATAAATAAA
Organism: Eurosta solidaginis; assembly: GCF_040869045.1. Lineage (NCBI taxonomy): Eukaryota > Metazoa > Arthropoda > Insecta > Diptera > Tephritidae > Eurosta > Eurosta solidaginis. The sequence goes on from NC_090323.1 coordinate 39,041,665, forward strand.
TACATTATACATTATACTACAAGTTCCTTCAACAGCATTTGTCAGATGTGGGGGAAGGTGAGTCTTTCAATTATTTTTTTTTCCAGCTTTCTGGTGCATGTTTTTTCGAAAGCTCAGACGAGCTTACCCTAGCGCGACACTCACTGAGGGCGTTTACAATAAACAAAAATGTAACCAAAATATATTGGAAATCCATGAAACAACGTTTGCGCATCGATGAAAATAAGAACCTCCGCTTTAGGTTGGAAACCATAACTTCTTGTCCTGTATGGGTTAGACCAAAAAGCAGCATCGCTTTTGATGATGTTTTGAATAGAAAAATCTTCGGAGAGTATCTTTATCGCTACAAGAAGAAGAAGAATAATAATACTGGCAAAAGCACTCAACATATCGATGTCAAAATCGATTTTTTCGGACCTCCCTTATATGACAAAGGAGACTAGAAAAAGCAGAGTGAGAGTGAGACAGAGCAGGAAAATATCTGCCGGATCAGCTAGTTGTAATACAATTAATTTTTGAAGATCACAATACTGCAGTATAATAATACAAACACTTCTCAACATTGTTGTTGCCTTTATTTAACTTAAAACTTGTACAAAACTTGCCTCCTTGTATTGCACCCGCACATATATTTGTTTTTGTTTATACGTCTCGACATTATTATCTACCATTTGTTCAAACGCTACAATCGCGCGCATCTGATTTTTCAATTAAATATATAAATTGTTTGCCTACTGTCGTCACGCACAAAACGTAACTAGCGGCTGCTGACCAAAGCGTTGAGTGTGCTAAGAATGATTCATGCCAATAGAAAGTTGAACGACATAGCGAAAACGTTTTGTATGTAGTGCAATTTGCTTTAATTTTATATATAAGTCCCATATTGTCTAGTAGTTAGGATATCCGGCTCTCACCCGGAAGGCCCGGGGTCGATTCCCGGTATGGGAAGAATAATTTTTTGATACATTTTTTTTAAAATAAATAATAAAAATTTTTTATATTTATATTGCAGCTTTCAAGTTTAAAATTGGCCATTGAAATCAATAAAACTGGCATTTATGTAACTTTGGCAGTTTTTAAAAAACTTACCACCACATATGCGGCTAAGCACTCATTTAATACTTCACTCATGCACAGATTGCAGCATACAGCGGGTACTTCTTCATACCTTGAACGCCATATACCTACTGGTCAATATCTATTGATCAGAGATGGCAAATAACAGTTCCCAAACCCGATATTACCGTTATTTTATCGATGAGTTACCGGTTTTTAGCGAAAAGTTATTGAAAAAATATCGATTTTTTTACAAAATGTTACCAATTTGTTATCAAAAAATATCGATTTGTTTACGACAAGTTATCGATTTGCTTTGGAAAAAATATTGATTATTTATCGACTTGTTGAAATAGTATCTACTTGTAGTCGAAAATGGTCGATTTGTTATCGAAAAAATATCGATAAGCTATCGAGTTGTTAGCGAAAAAGTATAGTCTTGCTGTCAAAATGTTAACTATTTGTTTTCGATAAAATATCGATTTCGTGTCGATAAAATATCGATAACATTTAAAAATAATCTACCTTTTTTTAATAGAAAATCGATTACTTTACGTTAAAAAACATTAAATCATGGAAACGGTTGCTTTCGATAACAAATATTTTCCATAACCAATAGATTTTTTTTCAATAACAAATCGATATATTTTCAATATTTTTACGAAAACAAATTGATAAGCCTTCAATATTTTTACTATAATAAATCGCTAACTTTTCATAAACAAATCGATATTTTTCGATAACACATCGGTAACATTTTAGATGAAATCAATACTTTTTCGATAAAAAATCGATAACTTTTTATAATAAACTCATAACACGTAGAAAATTCAGCGAAAGTATATCGCAATTTATTATTCATAACAGGCCAATACCTTGTCGTTAAAAACAAACAGCAAACAATATCTCGATAATCATCCGGTAATTTTCGGTACTCATAAATGAGTGTATCTACCAAAATTATCCCGAACCAGATCCAAATTAATCCCGTAGTTATTTCCAAGCGGCTCCGAAATGATTCCAAGACAATTCTATAACGATCTCAAAATAGTCCTGCAATGATTGTAATATAATCGTGCAAATGATTCAGAAAGATTCCCTAACACTTTACCAAATTTATCTTGAAATAGTACCTTAAAAAATCTGTAAGTGATCTCAAAATAGTCCCGGAATGATTTCAACTTTATTACCAAAAAGTTTCGTAATGATTCCAAAATTATCAGCAAATAGTCCAGATATTATCTAAAACTGGTTCTGGGAATAGTCCTTGCATGACTCCAAAAGTTATCGATCTGGACGTGCCGTGGTGTTCCGGATATAAATTTTGAGGATTAACAAATTTACATACCCTTATAATAACATAGGTTAAATTTACATTATGTTAATTCTAATAGAACAGACGAGAGATATACCATTCCCGAAACCTATTCGGTCGCTAAATAATAATTAAAAAAAACCTTAGGCAATAAATCACACTAAACGATCTCAGCGATGGTGGGAAAAAATTTGAAAATAAAAATTACTCATTGATAAAGACCGAAAAAATTCAAAAAACAAACATTTCACTGAGAAAGCCCTTTTTCGTTCGTGCCTATCGGTTGTTTTCCGTGATAAACCGAACTGCTTTTTCGGGTTAACCGTTAAATGCAATCTCTGCTTTTGCTATGTCAAATCATGCGTACATATATTTAAATTTTCACCGAGATTTTCTCATACTTATCTACGTATGTATAAAATTTGGATTGTGTTTCGGGTAGCTTAATAATGGACTTGACACTGGCTGATGCTGCATTGTTTTTGTGTTGAAAGCCATGCAAAATGGAATTACCATCGTTCGTATATACAATTATAAACGTGTATTGTACTCATAAAGTACTCTTTGTACTGTTACTCTCGTAACAACGAATGAGTGCACATGCACTTAAACCACAATGATTGGCATTTTTAATATTCGTTTTATTTTTATCAATAAAATTTTAATGATTTTTTGGGCGCTCTTACAAAAGTGCGTTGTTACATGAATATCTGATGGATTTTAACGTTGAATTTGTGGAGCTCTCAGGTGTACAGGGCGCCATAGATTTTATTGTCGTATGTAGGTACATGTTTATTGCATTTGTTTTATGCATACTATGTGCTATACTATTTATATATTTAAAATATATATTTTATATACCTTTTTTATCCATTTAAGAGTCAGAAATGCGTGCTGTCGCGCATTTTCCGGTTTTTCGAACTTCACTGATGTTATATTGAAACGCAATTTCCGGAAAAACTGTTTTTAGAGCAGCAAATAAAAAATTTAACGCACTTTTTTGCATATTAAATAAAAGATAAAATATTTACAAGTTTCAATCAAAATATTTACTTACATATTTAAGTTTGCACAGTCATCCCTTTTAGTTGTAGTCCAAACACTCATAGACATCCCATATTGTCTAGTGGTTAGGATATCCGGCTCTCACCCGGAAGGCCCGGGTTCGATTCCCGGTATGGGAAACTGTTTTTTTTTTTTTGTTAGTATAACTTTTTAAGTTTCATATTGTAAGATCATAAATGCAACCATGTCAACTAATTAATAGAATAATTAAAAATACATCACTGTAAAGGAAGAAAAGAGAAGATGGTGGACTTCCGGTTCATTATTGGATTGACGACTGAAAAATAAAGTATTAAGATAATTAATCCGGCCGTTTCTGCTCTTTTATTAACCATCGAAGGTAGAAATTACATCTCAGGTGTGTTAACGAACCTCGCGCACTATTATAAACAACTATTTTGTAAAATGGATGCTCGAGAGAACATTGTCAAGGTTTCAACTGAAAATAATGTGGATTTCCCTACTACTGCCAACATTATACAATTACGCAGATTACTGCAAAATATAGTTGGCGTGGGAGATAATAGCTCCGCAAATACGATGAATACCACTCCGAACACAAATATATTGGAGAACATTCCGGACGAAATGATTGAGATAAACGCTGCCGTTTCTATTGAGTCCCCTGCCGCCACTGCCGTCTATTCTGCTGCCGCTACCGTCTGCTCTGCCGCCAGTGTCGTTCCGACTGCCTCTATTACGATGTTTTGGTTGAATTCAATTCAACACCTGTCGTTCACGATGTTTTTGCTGCCGCCACTGCTGTCTATTCTGCCGCCGCTACCGCCTGCTCTGCCGCCACTGCCGACACCACCGTTCATACTGCCGCCACTGCCGTTCCAACTGCCTTTACTACCGATGTTTTGGTTGAATTCAATTCAACATCTACCGTTCACGATGTTTTTGCTGCCGCCACTGCCGTCTATTCTGCCGACGCTACCGTCTGCTCTACCGTGACTGCTGTCACCGCCGTTCATACTACCGCCACTGCCGTTCCAACTGCCTTTACTACCGACGTTTTGGTTGAATTCAATTCAACACCTGCTGTTCACGATGTTTTTGCTGCCGCCCCATCAAACTCTGCCCCAATTGACGCAAGAGCCATGACCATAAGTGTGGATAACGAACTGGTGGCACTACGAGAACGTATGGAAATGTTAAAAGGAATGAAAGAAATCGACGAGCTAAGAGCTAGTACTGGGGTACAACAGCAACGTAGACTGGATTTTGCCGATATAGAGCATGCTATGCCCAAGTTCAGTGGTGATGATATATCAGTGACGGTGGGACATTTTCTTCAAGATTTCGAAGAAGTAATGGAGTCGTCAAGAGTAGGCGAACGATTTAAATTGCTGGCTTTTCGTCGCTGCCTGGTGGGAACAGCCAAAGTTTTTCTTACCACCACCAAAGCATTAAGCTATGCCGAGTTAAAAAAGGCCCTTACGACGGAATTTGACGTGCCGATACAGAGGAACGAAGTTTATAAGATGTTGGAAAGACGCAAGAGGGACAAAAAGAGCGAGTCGTTACATTGTTACGTTCTATTGATGCAGGCAATAGGAAAACGGGCAAAAATATGCGAAACAGAAATCATCTATTTCATAATAGACGGCATAGGCAATGTAGTGCCAAATGCACATCTACTGTTACCGGCCAAAACACTTGATGAGTTGAAGGTATTATTGAGCCGTTTTCAAAGAAAATATTTCACAGTAGAACCAGACTAATATTTGTTAGAAATTAAGTTATACTGTATCGAAGTCGATTACAGTGTCAGATTGGCCGAGCGGTAACTCTGAACACAAATAGCGAATTGTATTAGATTAGGTATTAGATTTAGATTTGGTATTAGATTAAGAAATGTACGATAGTGAAGATAGAAATTAAGTTATAATGTATCAAGGTCAATACAGTGCGAGCTCTAACTCTGAACACAAATAGCGAATTGTATCAGACTAAGAAATGTATGACAGTAAAAATAGAAATTAAGATAATGTATCGAGGTCGATACAGTTTCAGGCTGGCCGAGTTGTAAGATCATAAATGCAACCATGTCAACTAATTAATAGAATAAGCAAAAATACATCACTGTAAAGGAAGAAAAGAGAAGATGGTGGACTTCCGGTTCATTATTGGATTGACGACTGAAGAATAAAGTATTAAGAAAATTAATCCGGACGTTTCTGCTATTTTATTAACCATCGAAGGTAGAAATTACAATATGCCGTTAATATCATAATTTTATTAATAAAATAACACAAATGCGAAGGTTTGGATGTTTATGTGTTTGCGCAATCATTAGGAAGTGATGTCGGGGTATCATTTCATTCCTATTAAGGGATTGTTTTCTGTATAATTTCGTTCCTATTTCGGAATGGTTAGCCGACTTTTTTTCTGTATCGTTTAAGGACTATTTTGGAGTCAATTCGGAGCTATTTCACAATCTTTTTGGGATAAATTCGGGACAGTTTCGTTATCATTTCCCTATTGCTTTCGGATTAGCTGCGATTAATTCAGCATTTGATTGTATATCCCCTATTGTCTCAAAAACGCTTTAACCTATTTTGAAGAAATTTTTTACACTTGTTATGGGCAATTTTCTAGCTCGCCTTACTAGCTTTTACCAGTACCTAAAAAATGGCGCAAGATTGTGACTCAAGTTTGATTTACATCGCATTCCAAAAAAACATACTTCATATGGCTTTCATCTATCTAAAACTTAAATGAGCTAAGTGTAATACTTAGTGTAAAATAGCTGGTAATTGAAAGGGAACATTTTTTTGTAAACTAGCCGGAAACCTAAATTTAAGGATTCAAAATATTTAAATATTTGATTTTAGAAAACCCCCATTTGGTACTCTCACCTTATCTTAATTTATAACTTTAAACGAGCAAATCTTGTTTGTTTGTATAGCCGAACTATCTCGGGAACGGCCGAACCGATTTAAATGGAATTTGGCACAGAGATAATGTATCACCTTCTAAGAAGGGATTCAAGGGGTTGTGTAGCGCAACATATAGCTTCTCCAACCCAATTGTCAACCTCACCTTCGAGCGGCGAATCCCGTTTCACTAACAGACGAGGCTCTGGCGACCCCAAGCTCCTCATGGAACTTGGGGGTGGGGAGGGAGGGATGGCCTGAAGGTTCAATGTGGCCATATAAATCGTTCCCGAGATGGTCGGGCCAGCACCTTAATGATGCTGTGTTACCGGAGCGTATCGGATCTGTATCCGACAAAGGACCATCACATCGATAACACTCCCCAAAGCCTTCGGGCAGTAACCTAATCGCTACAACAACAACAACAACAACCTTCTAAGAATTTCTACCTAGGTGTTGCCACTCAGAATGTTTCACAAGGTTGCCACCTATTCGAAATTTAAAAAAAATTGAATGAGATATGCCGATATGGGTATAAAACGAAAGGTATTTCACTCCGCATTACAATAGGGATATCTTGGTTAGGGTTGCCATTTAGGGTTGCCACCTATGCGAAATTAAAAAAAAATTGCATGAGATATGTCGACATGGGTATCAAACGATAGGTATTTCACTCCGCATTACAATATGGACATTTTTGAGGGTTGCCATTTAGACGAAATAGCACTCTACTTACACATATTCTATTAAAGCTTTAAAGGAGAACATTAAAGTTAAAAATCTTCGTAAACAAATCTTACACATGATACGACTTAATTTTCTTAATTTCACACACGCTAATAAAACTGAAATGCAATATCAAGGCACCGTGGCAAATTCTAGCAAAATATATTTAAATGCATATTTTTGGCAAATATGAAATGAATAATTGCAATTTCTCACAGATTACTATTAGAAAGATTTCTCACCATAGCAAAGAGATATATCACCGTGGTAATTTGCTACCGTTGAACACTAGAGGCATATGTTCAATTTGAAAACGACATCTAACCATTTAACTACTTAACAACAGATGGCGCTTAGGGACGTAAGTTGACATTTAACTAAACTAACTGATAGTTGTCATTCGTGAAATTTACAAGTTTTTGGAATGTAATAAAATTGTGAGACTTTCATAGTGTATAACTAAAAAAATGTTTGAAGTTAATAATTCGGCGCATGAAGATACTCGAGAAACGTTGCCGAGCAAAGCTCGGTCGCCCAGGTACTAAATAAGAATTTCAGCAGGGAAGTCACAAAAGTTGTGATAAGTGTCATGTACTCATATCATGTGAAGTTTTGCAGTTTATAACGGTTGTGGATCTCTTCCAAAAAATTTTACCTAAAAAGTCTTATTGATATTTTAAATTGAGTCAACCCTCTTTTTGGTACGAAAATAAAAATGTATCTCTAAGGGCCGTTTACATCATCTCTGGTTAAATTTGAACTTAATTAGAGGATAAAAATATTTCAGATAACTTCATTTGACGTTCTCGTTTACATCAAATAATATGGCTGACTCCAAGTTAAAACGATAATTGTGAATATTTTGTAGAACAAATCCCAAATATATATTGTAAGTACACAAAAACCAAGAAGACAGCTGACTTTTGTTTACACTTTTTCCTTACACTTTACTGGCAGATGATGCCATAGAGTAAGGGAGAATTTTGGTAGCTTATAGATAAGTGACTAACTGAAGACGCTGAAAACTGGGAGTTAGTCACCCTGTGTTAATGTAAACGACAACGTTAAGTGTAGCAAACTGAAGAATTGCTATCCGCCAGTTATTATATTTCGAGATTTTGAAAACGGCTCTTAGTCTAAGGGCCTTATTTAACATTTTTGTTTTAATCAACACAGGGGGACCAAGTGCCAGCTAAATGAATAGTTGTGAACATTTTGTCGAAAAAAATCGCAAAAATCTATTGTGAATCGAAAAACAACAAAACAGCTGATTTTTGTTTACCATTTGGCCTTAAACATAACTGAGAATCGATGCTTCAGTAAGCATAGAAAAAACAAGAATTTCGAAGACTTAAAGCTAAGGGACTAACTGAAGATGATGAAAACGACTCTAAGTCTAAAAAATATCGTTCATCACCTATTAAACCTGGCTGTATTTTAATGGCTTGTTAATTAAAAAAAAAACAGACACTAATCTCACAAACCAAAAATTATATACTTGTACAGTTCTAATGAAGTTATTAAGCGACCTTACCATATGTCGAATAAATGAGATATTCCAGCCGCCGCAGAAACGCAATCAATGCACAGCAATAAAGGAATAAAGGACGTTCGGTTCGTACAGCTCTCAAACATGCAAGAACAATTAATTTTAATTGAAAATTTTATTAAATTTTAATAAAAGAAGTTAAAACGAAATTAAAATAAGCACGGCTGCCAGAAATGAAAAAAAAAAACATTGAGCTATCAAAAAACGCGTAATAAATACAATGGAAAACATCAAAATAGAGACAAAAGAATGGACAATGATTTGCAGGCGACATAAATGACCGAACAAAATTGCTGCATACCTACCAAAAAAGATGCCTAAAAGTGAATGTTTCACCTATGTACATATGTTTGTGAGTGAGGCAGGTGTGGTAGCGCAAAGAGTACATGCCAACAAGCGGCGCGGGGAGTGATAAAAATTAGTCTGCATATCGAATAGCAAGCGCATTGTGGTTAAAACGCGCATGACCGTTGCCGACCGCAAAAATGGGCCCAAAACCCCACATTGCAAAATCAACTGGGCAGCTGCAATATACGTATGTGCATACGCCGATGTGTATATATGTAGACGTTTTGGTTGTTTTATCATTATTTTTTTATTTGCATATTTTATTTTATGAAAAGCGCTGTGGTTCAGTGGCACAAAAAATAAAAACATACCAAATTTTAAAGCGCAGGCATGGGCGCAAAAAAATTTGTGTAAAATTAAAAATTAACATGACAACAAACAAGCTACAACAGCAACAGAGAATATGTAAGGTACAAAATAAACAAATAAAAATAAATAAATTGAGTCTACGATGGGTGGTTGAGGGTTGAAAATCTGCGTATGCATTGCGAACGCAAAAATTGCATACTGAAATTATGCTGCTGTGCGGCCGCTTAAAGTGACGTATTTACGCTGCAGCGAGTCACACTAGTTACGAACTAGCGCAGAAATATATCATTAAAAGATGGTACTAGTTCTGACACTTTTACCATTGTGCTGTTTCACGAAATGGCAATTGTTGTCCTCCTCTGCAGATCTTTTTAACGCATTCTTAACTGGTTCTGTAGTAGGTGATTCTGCAATAGTCGTGAGTTGATTTTGAGTGATTAGTTTAATGTCATATAGACTTCAGTGCGGTTGGTTGCTGCTCTTAACCAGCTGTCCTGGCATGCATCCGATTTAGCACCAGTTTGGAAGTAGTCATTAAACCAGTAGTGCGAAACTGCTGCCTTGCGCGGCTGTGTCCCATTTTTGCTGCAGGTTACAAAAACAACATACAGCAGCTAACAAAGAAATAGGAGTAGTAGTTTTCAGCAAATTTCGTAACAAAACAAACTCAAAAACGTCTTCGAAAACATTTGAGCAAAATTTTACAAAAATTCGAACATTTTATATGGAGCTCTCTGAATTTTTTTTGAGTATGCAGTTTTGTAGCCCATTCAATTTTAGTCAGACAAGGTAGAGAGAGGTATTAGGTCGCTAAGCCCTCGTTTCCATTTTTGACCATTTTTTCTAAATTGCGTTTTCGATTTTCCTCCACACAAAGTGTTCACATTTTTTTATAAGGAAGAAAATGTGAAATCCCCTTCGGAAAAAAACTGTCAAAAATCAAGGCGAGCTTTGAGCGACCTCTAACTTGTACTTTGTTGGACCAAAATTGATGGGGCTATAAAACGGCACACTCAAAAAATTCAATTCAGAGAACCTCAAATAAAAAATTCCACGCTTTAGAATTTTTTTTGCATTTTTCTAAAATGTTTTGAGATTAGGTTAGGTTGAACTGGCCGGTCCATGAGGACCTCACATAGACTGAATAAGTCCGTAGTTTACTAGAAGTTTGTTTTAACGACCAAACTGAAAAACCCTATCAAAAACCAGGACCTATGTTATAAAATAACTCCGTTCTCTTGGCAAATACTAGAAGCTTCCTAGGACTTAAGCCACTTGCTGCTTCTAGATCTGACAGCAGTATCACTCCTAATAGCTGGAGTCTTAGCCTGGCAAGTGATGGTACGAGCACAGAATGGGCTGGATCGTTTCCTCCTCTAACCCGCACTTCCTACATATGCTATCACTGACCAAGCCTAATTTAAAGGCATGTGACGCCAGAAGGCAGTGTCCAGTCAGAATACCCTTCATGAGTCTACAGTCCTCTCTTTTTAATAATAGAAGCAACTTTGTTAGTCTAAGGTTGTAAGACCTGCACATAATCTTCGACACTTTACAGCCCCGCGCTTGAACCCACGCCTTTCCTGCTTGGTCGATCATGTGCACCTCTCGCCTTCGCTTAATTTCGCCCATTCTACTTGGGACATCTACGGAGCAAGCTTCAAGGGATGCGCCCTTTTTAACTAATTCATCCGCCTTTTCATTCCCATCTATTCCCATATGCCCTGGGACCCAATATAGATGTATGCTTCTCCCTGTCCCCGTTCTCTCCAGGGATGCTTACACTCTAACACGCATTTAGATGCTGTGGTACGCGAGATTTTTGCCTTAATTGCTGTTTGACTGTCAATATAAAAGTTAACACGATTGCAGCTTGGGCTATTTTCTTCCAGGGTTTCTACTGCTTTGGTTACGGCTACTATATCTGCTTGGAAATCGCTACAGTAATCCGGCAGCCCGTAGGATATGTTTATTTCCGGATCAGCACAGTATACCGCAGACCCTACTCATTCCACTACTTTTGAACCATCTGTGTATACATGTATCGCCTCGTCCGCCATTTGAGCACCCTTGCGCCAACCATCCACCTCTATTGTGGCCTTAAGATCGCCCTCGAAGCGCAGATAGGGAATCAGGTAGTCTGTTCGTCTTGTGATTGATGACACTATACTACTATGGCCGTATGGTCGGCGCTCAAGCTGCCCCGAGGCACCGAGCCTGGTTGCAGTTGTTAACGCTATGTTCTTTGCTACCAGGTCTACAGGTGGAATGTGCAGAATGACGTTTTGAGATTGTTTGGGTAACAAAATTCGAAGAAGTTTTTTCCCAAAATATGGGAAATAAAAAAAGAATAATTTGATAAAAATTGCCAATGCTATTTTCGTGTTCGCTGCTGTAAATACAGACACAGTAAATACCCTATAGTGAGAATCTCTGAGATGCTGTTTGCCAGTTCATTTGGAACCATCAAAAAATAGTACACAACCCACCTAGATAAGTATTCTGCGCATGTTGACTAAACTGCATCCGATGAACAGAGTGACGAGAGAGATGATTGGGCTAAAATACGTCATGCAGCCAAAGAAGCTCCGGCGACCAAACTAAGCTTCGCTATCATTCATGTAGTTGACGCGAACTATAGGAAGCAGTCAACAGTGCGACGGTCGATTAGCAAAATACGTAGCATCCATTGCTACTGCCACGCACTGCAGTTTTGAACCGGGCAATCTCCCACCAGACAGACAAGTAAGATCACGATTATGATATACTTTAACACCTCAGTATGAAAGGGTGAAAAGTTCTCGAAATGGCTGACAAGATAATGCGTAAACGCCTTCCTCCCATCAGATCCTTGTGTGACCTTTAAATTCTTTCTAGGCCATATTGCGATTATTATTGCCGTAAAGGTTCAGTTGAGTAACACTCCTGATTAGTGCCTACTCTGTTTCTGTAAGTAAAATCCTAAAGTGGCTTGCGTTAACCCAACCGTGAGCTACCTGCTTGCAAAGGTAACACCGGAGACCCTTTTAAGAGAACTATGCACTCGGAAGAGATAGCAGCTCGGAGCGAAGAGTCACCAGGAAAATAACTAGTATCAACAAGAAAAAGCAAGCGAAATGGAATGCAATTTATAGCTTCCCCAACAATCCCGTCAACCTCATCCACCCGGGACGATTACTGATTTTTTTTAGCAGGCGTGGCTCTGGCGACACCGAACTCCGAAGGAGAAGGCTGGAGGACACGGAAGCTTAAATGTTATAATATCAAATCTTTCTCGCTATGGTCAGAGAAGAAGAAGAAAATTCCCCAGAATCTTTAGGAAGTAGCCATATCACTACCAGAAGTAAAAACAAAAAAGTAAACACTACAATAGCAATCTGAAAAGAGAGCAAAGGTTACACATGATCGATCAAGTAAGAAAGATGTGCGCGACTCGAGGATCATGTGCAGGTCTTAGAACTTCAGACTGACAAAGTTACTCTTATCATTAAAAAAGAGTACTGTAGGCTCAAGGTAGACATGCTTACTGTACACTGAACACGACACAAATTATACAGAGCAACCAAGTCAAATTAAATCCTAATCAAGCCAAAAGAAGCAAGCAATTATTTTGACGCTCTGAATAACCTTCTTAGTAAAATATAACCTAAAATGATGAAACCTCAAAAGAAGCCGTGCGTAAATCAATAATCGGCGCAGCACTGGCAGAGCTGGTGAAGAGAGATTTCATAAACCCCTCATTCTCTGAGGCACTTAAGACCACGCGCAATCTTTAGCTAAGCTACATAGCTCCACTTAATTCAGTAAGGGCTGTATTCGCCAACTTCGAATAGTCTCTAATATATAAGTTATGGAAATTATAGTTTTCTACATGCTAAATGAAGCAACGACTGTCAGTTGTGTATAAGGCAAAAGTGTAAACAAAAGTCAGCTGTTTTGTACTTATTATTAAGAATTCATGAGCTTAACACCGGCTTATAATAATTGAATATTCAATTATTATGTTTTTCTAAGAGAAACTGAAAAGAAAGAAAGAAATATTTACTGGCATATTGCGATGGTACCATTTCGAAAACCGCCACGAATGTTTTGTTGCATTTCAAAATAAATTTTCGCGATTCGTTTTACAAAATGATACCATTATCGATTGAACCTGGAGTTGATCAGCGCGTCTTGATGAAAACGAAAGTGTACCTATCTAAAATATTGCTATGCTCCAGTTAATTTCTAACTTAAGTAGGGCTGGTGAAAATGATCCAAAGTTATAGATGAGAACTACTTTTTTACTGACTTATTTTTCATTACTGCATGACAGCTAGAGTTTGGATGTTCGCTAGGCTTATGGACAGTACAAAACAAACAAAATTAATTCAATCATCGGTGTCGCAGCTGCCAATTGTTGCCAGGGAGCTAGTAATACATACCCACCAAAAAATTTCATTAGTAGCGATGAGCAATAAGGAATACGTTAGCAATGATCTTTGATCCTTTTATATTAAGAAATCAATGAGGGATCTGAGGAAAAGTGTTTCAACTCTGAGTAAAGTTTTATTATACTACGAAAATTTTGGTATGTGTACTATAAATCCAGGTGTATACAATTTTGCTGAAGTAGATGGTCTCACGCTCAATATTACGAACTAGGAGCTAATCCTTGTGACTAATTTTAACGCTTTAATTATGGTAAGCCTAGTTTAACACATTTTTTTGGTGGGTAAATACATAGGCATACATGTTTTTGGTAATGTTTGCATATATGTGCAAGATTTTATATAAATGCATTAACGTACTCTCTTCCATACACTCCCTTATATTGTCGGAGCCATTTTATTTGAGCTTTTTTTTGGGGGCTGCGGGTGATATTACAGATATCGCTGGACAAATGCGTTCGATAAAAATTTTTAAGCTAATTCATTTTTAGTCAATATATGTACATAAATATATAAATGCGTTAGTAAAGTTTTTTTAATGCGTATGAAGTACAGTGGGGAGAAAAATATTTGCAATTGATTGTTATTGTTTTGGAATTTTCCGACAGGGTAGATAATTGATGCATAATAAAACGATTCTTCGTAAGAGTGGTTTCATTCTTCTATTTTAATTCTACATATCAAACATCATATTTCCATCATAAGGGGTAGCTATTATACCCTATGATGACGGCTGCAGAAGATTGGCAACAGGCTCCGACCCTGCAATAGATGAACTAGTCTTCATAACATGCGTAATTTGACATTCTCGCCGATCTAGTCCGCAGACGTCGCAATAAGATTGGTCGAAATGAAGAGAAGGCGAGAGCTGCACATGATCGACCAAGCGGTAAAGGCGTGGACCCAAGTGCGGGGCTGTAAAGTGTCGGGGGTCACGTGTGGGTCTTAAAACCTTAGGGTAACAAAGTTGTTCCTATAATTAAAAAGAGAGGACTGTAGACTAATGAACGCAGCCTTCTGGTCAATGATGGAAGATGTAGAAAGTACGCGTTGGAGGAGGAAACTATCGAGCACGTTTTGTGCTGTTGTTGTTGCTGTTGTAGCGATAAGGACACTCCCCGAAGGCCTTGCAGAGTGTTATCGATGTTAATGGTCCCTTGCCGGATGCAGATCCGGTACGTTCCGGTAACAAACACCATAAAAGCTACTAGCCCAACCAGCTCGGGAACGATTTGGTATGACCACATGCAACCTTCTAGGCCATACCGCCCTCCCACCCCCTGGATACATCAGGAGTTCGGTGTCGCCAGAGCCTCGGCTATTAATGAAACAGGATTCGCCACGGGTAGGTGAGGTGGACAATTGGGTTGGTAAATCTATATATTTCTCTAGCAACCCCGTAAGAGGGTTTCGCTACCCAACCCCTTGAATCAATTTGGATTTTAGTCGCCTCTTACGACAGGCATACCTCCGGCGGGTATATTCTGAACCCCGTAGCGTCACTCTTGCTCAACTTCAATCTGGATATTGTAGCAGGTTGAACTCTTACTTATCCAGAATGAGCCCCGACTAACGTAATAAATTTCCAGCATGCATGCAACTCTTTTACGCCAAGTAGTAACGCAAATGTTACGTATACGCACCGGTACTCGTATTTTCCGTAGTAGGTATATGTTTGCGTGTAATTGTTTGGTATTTAGTAAAACAATGTGCTTCTAGTATGAACAAAAAATTTTTTTAAGCTTTTGAATTACATTTTATTCAAATTTATTGGGCTACAAACCTGCTCAATTAGAATTTTCTACGCAGGCTGGGTGAAAGTTAAAATTTTAGGTAAACATTTTCAAAATTTTTTGAAAAATTTAATACATTTGACTTGAATGACGCTCCTCACTGCTTAAGCTTTTTTTTGTAAATTAAAATAAGCAACACTTGGTATGAAAGCCATTGCACATGTTTTGGCTGCCACTGTATGTAAAAAAAATCCTTTCAGCTATTGCATGCATGTTGCTTTCTCCCTCACACAGTGGTATGTGGCATAGTGTGCATATCTACCATATTAAAGGCGCCAGGTTCATATCCTGTCGCAAGTAATAGCAAAGCTGAAAACTATATAGAAACGTTTATTTGAAAAAGGAGACGTCTCCCTGCTATAGTGTGAGAAAGATTATGAGCGTATTTCTGCTAGGAATTCAACACTATCTCCATAAATTACTTTTGAATAATTTTCTAAACATTTTTAAGAGGCCATGAGCCACAACAGTTAAACGGCTTTTGATGAAATTTGTGAGTTATTTACATAGAAAATACGTACTATAAAAGGAGTCCCACACCCCCATTGGTAGCAGTAAATTTTTAATTATTTTATATTATAACTCTAAGTACATTTACCTTGATGAATGATGTTTTTAAAAAATTTGGCCTAGCAAATACCCCTTCTACCCCTCTGGGTCAACTCCACCTAGGCGGGGAGAATCCTGTTACAAATATGAATGTATCATACACATATTTAGAGGGCGAGGCTACCACTGGTTACTTACGGAACTAAGAATGGAAGCGGTATGGCCTAGAAGGTTTAATATGGTCATATTTATCGTTCCCTAGTGCCTCAATGGTGCTTGGAAAAGGACCATTAACATCCATAACACTCCCAAAAACTTTCGGGGAGTGTCCTTACCGTTAATACAACAACAACAACCCCCTTTCGGAACATATTATTTAAGTCGTATATGACTCAGAGTCTATTTGAACAGGAGCATTACCAAAGATACTGTAATTAATAGTCATTGGGGTGTAACCAATTTTGGTAAAGCGGTCAATTTCAATAGGTCTTCTGCCGTGACTACTTCTGGTTCTTTGAAACACAGTCCGGCTTTATTTCGGCTGCCGATAACTACTTTGGGATAATTTTGAGATAATTTCTGGATTGTTTTCAGTAAAATGTTGCGACTAATTTCGTATAGTTTCTCGGGTGGTAACCGGATCCTTTTGGAATTATTGTCAGGAACATTTAAACATTGTTCCAATATAATTTTATGATGTTGTTCGGGATCCTCTCCGGATTTTTTCGACTTCATAAATCAAAAAGTGAAAAAAATTTAAACATATACAAAAGGAATTCTCCATACAATTATTAAGGTTAGCAAGATATTATCTTAGTTGTACTTCTTGTTTTTTTTTTAAGAAAATTGTATATTGGAAACCATGAAAACAATTTATACTTGAAATTTTCTACTCATACGTTTGTTTAAAAAACTCTCAAAAAATAATATAATTAGTACTATCGAATATAAAAAAAAATTCCCTTTACTATCGACATTATATACGCAGCGTGAGCTTTAATTATACAGTTTATTTCAGATAAATTACTTTTTCTAATCTGGTTACAAGGGATTTATTTTCTTTAGAGGCTCTAGAAATGTTGTGTAATTCTTGATCGGAATAGGGGCATGGCACCGCCCATTCAAAAAAATGTCTCCCAATTTCCTCTTACAATAAAACATGGTAAGTGAAATATTATTGATACAAAACTATTTTTAATATATAATGTATAGCTTATTATTCTAGTCTATGACCCTTTAAAAAAGTTGGCGTGGTCTTTACCCGATTATGATTATCTTCACTCATCTGTATAATTTGGAAATGATAGCGTTTCTGCCAAATTTCAATGTAATATCTTTAACGTATTTTGATTTACGGCTTGTTGAACAGCCAAATTTGCTTCTTCTAAATGTAGGTGGTGGCACGCCCATATTCCAAAATTTTTCGAAACTTATGTTTTGTGTCATAAAACCAATCCACCTAGCTTAGCGGTATTCCTTTTTAAATTATCTAATTTTTCCAATTTTTATATTTTTTCGATATCGAAAAAGTGGGCGTGGTTAGCGTCCGATTTCACTCATTTTACCAATCTCAATCTATTATGGATCCAGATAAGCCCGTATACCGAATTTGGTGAAGGTATCTCAATATTTGATAAAGTTATCGTGTTAGCGGACGAACAGACGGACGGATGGACGGACATAGTATAATCAATTTTTTTTTTTTTCGATACGTATGACTTTGACATATGGAACTCTATACTTATCTCGATTCGTTTATACCTGTACAACCAACCGTTATCCAATCAAATTAAATATACTCTGTGTGCAAAGCACGATGAGTATAAAAAAACATATATTTCGTAATAAAGCCTCTGATTTCTGCATAAATATTTTTCGGCAGCCAAATTTATGTACATATGAAATATATGTAGCTCCAAACAACTTGCCTTATTGATCCACTCTGCAGCCCAATTTATACACTTGCATATATGCACATGTACATACATTTTTATATACATACATAAATATGTATAAACCTCCTGCGTAGCCAATCACATTCGTATGGCATGATTTTGGTTTGGGTACTAATTAAAAATCGCTTAATTCTCAATAATTTCATATGCAAGCTTTTCACAAATAATAATGAAATTAATAAGCACTTTTTTCAGGATATTTAATTATTTAATTAAAATTATTGATTTTGGATTTGCTTTTACGCAAACTGTACCCAAAAACTTAACATAAAACATGTTTAACAGAAAGCTGTGAGTACAAAGTATGTTATGTCGTGCTATGTTATCTTATACTAAGTTAAAAGAGGTTATGATGTATTATGCTATCATATAATCAGATAGTTTATGTCATGTACGTCCTGCAATGCTATTTGAAGTTATATTTTTTGCATCGTAGTTTATGCTATGTTGCGATATCTGTGTCTTGCCTGAATGCCTAAATACATCAGCCTTTTCGATAAGATTTATGAAACTAAAGTGCATCAAAGCGAGTTCGCAGAGCCCGGCGGCTGCTTTGTTGGTATTGTGCCAGTCCTAAGTACTATCAAACCAAGCTTGGCTGCCATAACTTTTCACTTCCACTGCTATTGGGATATATCTTTTGATCGGCTGAAAGTCGGTTTAATTGCTAATGGTATTCATACAGAAGCGTCAGCTTAATTTTAGAGCTATGCCCGTTAAATCCCGTTATCAGAACTTCATTTTCAACCACTTCAAGCGAGGAAAACACACTTTCGAGTGCATCGCATGCCATTTTAGCTCAATTTCGATCTGGACGTGAAAAAGTTTTAACTTTTGCATATCTAGAAGCACCGTCGATACATGTAACATATTACACAAACCATCTCTTCAACTTTAATGTGGATCTGAAGCCTCTAACAGTAACTTGTCTACGGTCTAACAATGTTCAGACTGCTTGTTTCCTCGAACTTTCGTTGAGGATTTTGAAGAAAGTCCTTAAATGATCACATGAAATATGAAGCTGCATAATATTAACCTCTTAAGTCACTTTTTGGATTATTTTATTTATTTATTTATTATTTAAAGTCGACGACAAACTATGGTCGACTGCATAATATAGAAGATATATAAATATACAACTCAAAAGATAAAATTTAAGATATATCGAGATGTCAACAATGTTATATTACAAGCAAAGAAATATTAATGAACATAACTATTTAATTTCAGAATATAATAATAATAAGAAAAATGAGCAGAAATAAGATCTTATGCCGAAATCTTATACTGGCGGAATGCATCAGATTTCGCTCAGCATGATTTCGGAATGCAGTGGATTCCAATCTCCCTGTTGGAATGCAACAAGATTATGGACTTCTATACTATCAGTTGTGAGGAATTCCATGTCCATCATCTATAGCATTATATACCTAGAGAGCTATTGTGCTTGGTCAGCCTCTCCAACTACGCTACCTATGGCTTCTCGATACTCGCGATCATCAACAAAAACATTCTGCTTCATTCTCTTCGTCTTCTTCTTGTCCAGCTCTTATCATTATTCGCTTTCTTTCCTCCTTTCTTTTCTTTATCCTTATTACTCTTGTAACACTTTAATCTTTTCATTTTCAAGTTTTTGTTTTAACTTTTTCGTTGTCTTGCTTTGGTTTATGTGCACTCGCTGACTGTTCTTCTTCTTGATATGTTGAGAAAGTTCTCCTAGATAAAGTAACATAGTTTTGTGCACCTAGTGTTGACTTCACATTAAAATAGCTAGGAAGCCCTCCAATAAATGTAACCAAATCTTCCGGCCTTAACAAAATTTTCACAGTAGGTTGAAGTGAAAGTGAAATTGGGCGTGAGAGTGGCAGTGCAGGTGGGAATGAATAGGAGTAGCAGTGAAACAAAAATTTAAGTTCGTAGTTATTTGAAGGTGTATCCACTATTTGTTGTATAGACTCCATTTATGTGGTAATTCATGTGGGAGAGGTAGAGGGAGTGAGGGTGATGGCGAGAACGATGGTGAGAGTGAAACATATATTAAATTTTGCTAAAAGGGTATTCAGTATTTAGTAAATAGATTAAATATATGATGTAACAGGTGGGAGAGGTAGAAGAAGTGAAAGTGAGAGTGCAGCAAAAATTTGAACTTGCTATACCTTCGCAGTTCTTTGAAAGCGCTAAACAATATTTGCTATATAGATTCCATATATGAGGTCATTTGAGAGTTAAGAGAACTGAATGTGGTAGTGAGAGTAGAAGTGGGAGAATAATAGTCTATTGAATGGGATAGAGAATAATTGGGCAATGGAAGGTCCACTATTCAAACACAGGCAAACCAATTTTCGGGCAGGACAACGTCTTCCGAGTATACTAGTAAAAAACTAGACAAAATACAAAGGGCAGCATGCGCAGGGGTAACAGGTGCACTTAGATCGTGCCCGACGGACGCACTAAACGTTATACTTAACCTGCTGCCACTGACCCTCCACATCAGATATACAGCGATCAGCACAGCCATGAGACTAAGGGAGTCTAAATGCTGGAAAGAAAAAGGTTATGGCCACAGTGATATCAAAGCGCTAGAATCACCGTTCGCATCCTCTAAAGCCGTCGATTACTGTAAGAGGGTGCTACGTGCAGCAGCCAACCTGTCCAACAGCCAGCTGTCACTCTCAGCTGGGTACCCGGCCACAGGAACATTGACGGCGACGAAAAATCGGATGAAATAGCAAAGGAAGGGACATCGCTAGACATCACGGAAGCAGTCGCTGTGTATCGACCACTCACATCAGTTCAAAGAGACATTCTCACCTATCTAAGGAAAATAGCAATCCGCGATTGGTACTCTACGGACACCTGTAGAGTCACCAAATTAATATGGCCAGACTACAACCAGAAAAGAACCGATCACCTACTAAATAGGTCCAGGAAGGAAATATGCAGAATCACGGCCACTGTTACAGGGCACTGGCCGTTTGGCACACACGCGAATAGAATGGGTATCCCCTACAATGAGAGGTGTAGGAGCTGTAGACAGGAGGGTGCCGAGGAATCGGTTATTCACTTTCTCTGCGAGTGCCCAGCCCTCGCGAATTTTCGGTCCCGAACTCTAGGCAGTTATGTGTTTCCGGACTTAAGGCCGGTGTCAAACTGCCGAATCAAGATATCAGTAAGTTTATTGATCTAACCAAGTGGTTTGAGTAAAACTATAGCAGGGTACATCAATCCAAAACGTAATTGGTTCTAGGAGGAAGTGCGTCAAAATGGCGCCTAGAGCGCTGCTTGACCCCGGCTCCATAGCCGGGCAGTACAACAACCAACCAACCATACTAGTTTGTAAGTAAAAGATATACTCAAAGATAATAATGAGTCACAATGAGCCCTAGCATTGAAACATCTTTAGCACATATCTGATGGAAAACTAATGGCTTATTGAGAGATGATTTGGCTGCTGTTACATGATCTAATGGCCATTAGAGCTCTTCTGTAAAGGTAAAAACGCGACGCTATTTAACCTATCGAAGTAAATTTTCAATTTCTTTCTCATCTCCCACATTAACGCTTAAATCGCATTATTATGCATTTTTGTCGCTTCATTAGCCACATTTAATTAATAAAAATAATGAATTTTTTAGAGGCATGTAACTTTTTATATTACAAAACACAGCAACTCCTCTATTTTGCCTTTAACAGTGGCTCTTAGCTCTTATCAGTCTGCAATCGCAGCAGATCTGGTCAATGAGGATGACCATAGAGGGATAATTATTTAGTATGTGTAGCTCATTATTACGAAAAAAAAAATAAAGATATAAATTAATAGCTATGAGCGTATATACGTGGCCTTTACTTAACCACAATAAAAAACAAGTAAGGAAGGTTAAGTTCGGGTGTAACCGAACATTACATTCTCAGCTGAGAGCTATGGAGACAAAAGGGGAAAATCACCATGTAGGCAAATGAACCTAGGGTAACCCTGGAATGTGTCTGTATGACATGGGTTTCAAATGGAAGGTATTAAAGGGTATTTTAAGAGGGAGTAGGACATAGCTCTATGGGTGGACGCCATTTAGGGATATCGCCATAAAGGTGGACCAGGGGTGACTCTAGAATTTGTTTGTACGATATGGGTATCAAATGAAAAGTGTTAATGAGTATTTTAAAAGGGAGTGGGCCTTAGTTCTATAAGTGGACGCCTTTTCGAGATATCGCCATAAAGGTGGACCAGGCCTGACTCTAGAATTTGTTTGTACGATATGGGTATCAAATGAAATGTGTTAATGGGTATTTTAAAAGGGAGTGGGCCTTAGTTCTATAGGTGGACGCCTTTTCGAGATATCGCCATAAAGGTGGACCAGGGATGACCCTAGAATTTGTTTGTACGATATGGGTATCAAATGAAAGGTGTTAATGAGTATTTTAAAAGGGAGTGGTGGTAGTTGTATATGTGAAGGCGTTTTCCAGATATCGACCAAAATGTGGACCACACATATGGTAGGTGTCACAACCATTTTAAAAAGTTTTTTCTAAAGTTATATTTCGCGTCAATAAAACAATCCAATTACCTTAACATGTTTCATCCCTTTTTTCGCATTTGGTATAGAATTATGGCATTTTTTCATTTTTCGTTATTTTCGATATCGAAAAAGTGGGCGTGGTCATAGTCGGATTTCGTTCATTTTTCATACCAAGATAAAGTGAGTTCAAGTAAGCACGTGAACTAAGTTTATTAAAGATATGTCGATTTTTGCTCAAGTTATCGTGTTAACGGCCATGCGGAAGGACAGACGGACGACTGTGTATAAAAACTGGGCGTGGCATCAACCGATTTCGCCCATTTTCACAGAAAACAGTTAGCGTCATAAAATCTATACCCCTACCAAATTTCAAAATGATTTGTTAATTTTTGTTCGAATTATGGCGTTAAAAGTATCCTAGACAAATTAAATGAAAAAGGGTGGAGCCACGCCCATTTTGAAATTTTCTTTTATTTTTGTATTTTGTTGCACCATATCATTATTGGAGTTGAATGTTGACCTAATTTACTTATATACTGTAAAGATATTAAATTTTTTGTTAAAATTTTACTTAAAAAAATTTTTTTTTTTAAAAGTGGGCGTGGTCCTTCTCCGATTTTCCTAATTTTTATTAAGCGTACATGTAGTAATAGGAGTAACGTTCCTGCCAAATTTCATCATGATATCTTCAACGACTGCCAAATTAAAGCTTGCAAAAGTTTTAAATTACCTTCTTTTAAAAGTGGGCGGTGCCACGCCCATTGTCCAAAATTTTACTAATATTCTATTCTGCATCATAAGTTAAACTCATTTACCAAGTTTCGTCGCTTTAGCTGTCTTTTGTAATGAATTATCGCACTTTTTCGGTTTTTCGAAATTTTCGATATCGAAAAAGTGGGCGTGGTTATAGTCCGATATCGTTCTTTTTAAATAGCGATCTGAGATGCGTGCTCAGGAACCTACATACCAAATTTCATCAAGATACCTCAAAATTTACTCAAGTTATCGTGTTAACGGACGGACGGACGGACATGGCTCAATCAAATTTTTTTTCGATCCTGATTATTTTGATATATGGAAGTCTATATCTATCTCGATTCCTTTATATATGTACAACCAACCGTTATCCAATCAAACTTAATATATTCTGTGAGCTCTGCTCAACTGAGTATAAAAACAATAATGGCAATATTTTGATATGATAATGAATACTCGTTGTTGCACATTTCAATAAATATTTTATGAAAAAAAATTTTGTTTTATGCAATAACAAAAACAAACTCGAATATGCACTCAACTTCTTTTTGGTTGACAATAAATAAAAATCCTTTGTATCAAAGCGTTGTACAACTTTATTGAGTTGTAGGTGTGTTTGTATGCATAATGAAAAACGCGAATATAATAACAATTAATAAAGAGGCTGTAAAAAAAACGCAAAAACGAGCAATATTTTGCTGCATTGACAGTTGCTTGAACAAAAAACATTTGATGAAAAAATCATTAAAGTGCCCTCTGCATGGTCAATATTTTGGAGCAATATAGGAGATCTCAGAATATAATTTGAATAATAAAGGTTTGATACCTTGGCCCGCCACAGAAGAACTTTATATCGATGGCTTGTAGATTATAATCCTAACTGGGCTGCCAATACCAAAACTACTTATCTCATTCAACTCATTTCAAAAATACTCCATCTCCGGATTTTCTTCTCAAACGCCATCTATCAACTGAAAATGTTGTGAATTTATCCTGAGATAGGGCATCGAAGTTAAGACGGAAAGTACCCAGCGATTATATCAAAAATCTATTGCCTAGTGATAAGTTAGGTTAGGTTAGGCTCAAGTGGCTGCCGTTCGCGTCGGAGCGGCACACCTAGGCCTTTATAGGCCCATTGTGAACCCACACGGTTTTGTTCCTACTCTCCTAATCAAACCACTACGTTGAGTTTGTGAAGCTAACTAAGCGTCGTGTATTGACCTCAGCTATATCAGTCAGATCTTCGAGAAACATCTTGCCCATAAAACGTTCCCTTCTTCTTCCGAGCGCTGGATATTCGCAGAGTAGATGCCCAACAGTTTTAGGCTCTTCTTCGTTGCCGCAGCTTCAACAATAGTCACTAAATGGGGCGCCAATCCTTTCCGCATGCGGTCCAATACAAACGTGACCAGTGAGAAGACCCACAAATATGGAAATATCCCCCTTACAGAGGGTGAGAAGCTCACGCGACATCTTCTCACTCCATTCCGGCCATGTGAGTTTTGCCGTGTGCCATCTATCATGTTGCTTCCATCTGGCTTCCGCTTCCATCAGTAGAGCCTCTTTTATCTTGAGCTTGCAGATGGAGAGCGCATGCCCAACCTCTTCCAGGATGGCGAAAGTGGAAGGGAGGTTCACTTTCTTGCAAGCTAATACACCATCTCATTACCTGGTGTGCCCCTATGCCCCGGAACCCATACCAGATGCAAAGTAAACTGTTCAGCCATCACGTTAAATGACCTGCGACAGCCTAATAACGAGTCAAGGACTTTCAACGCTGCTTGACTGTCTGAGAAAGTATAAATGAGGTTCTGAGAGACTGCCTTCTAAGGCAGTCCACAGCATCTTGTATGGCTTTCAGCTCGGAAGGCGAAACGATCTTTGTATGTCCAATCGTTTGGAGTAGACACGCCCTCCGACCCTGTTATCTAGTTTAGATCCATCTGTGTAGATCTGAATGCTGTCAGTGGGCCAATCTGGGTCATGCACTCACTCCTCCCTCTTGGGGATTAATATCTCGTATCTATCTCTTGTTAAAGTTTGTATGTGGTTTGCAGAAATCTTTCCATTCTGGTATGTAGAATCTGTCGAGAATTTGGCTAGTGACACCTTAAATTCATCTTTAGGGCCTATTTTTGACTAAATCATGTTCCTCTAAATTGTTATGCGCAAGGGTGGACTTCATTTCAAAGTAAAGCAAAGGCATTTACACAACTTTATAAAGAAACAGCCGTGACACGAATTGTAGACAAGGTCTCTTTAACCGTCCAAACAGAGCAGCAATTGCCAATTGTCTACCTCACATTCCCTTGCCGAATCCTGTTTCTTTAGCTGGCGAAGCTCTGGCGACCTCAAGTCCTTCATGTAACTAAAGGTTTGTAGGCGGTATGGACCAGAAAATGGGTCTTATAAAATCATTCCCGCGTTGGTCAAGTTTTTCCCTTAATGGTGCTTTTTACCGCAACGTACAGGATCTGTATCCGGCAAAGGACCACCAATATCGATAACACTCCCCAAAACCTTCGGAGAGTCTCTTGTTCCCTTAAAAACAACAACAACAAGGAGAAATATACACGCCAATGTACTTAAAAATTAAATACAACTATTACACAAAAAAAAAAACAATTATAAAAACAAAGACTATAAGCAAACCGAATGATACAAATAAAAAATAATAGTTATAAATAAACAGAAAAATATTATAAATTAACAAAAAAATTTATAAATAAACAAATAAAAACCATATTCATATAAACACAGAAAACACAAAGAAACAAGAAAAGCTGCCTGTAGAAAATAATTAAGAAATATCTAAATGATAGCTGTTCAAAATTCTTTATATTGAAGTGCAAATCACAATACATATGGGGTATTCCATCCCATTTCGACCAATTTTGAACCCGACCCCTTTAGAATTGGCTGAAAGTTTTTCTTCTTTTTCTAGCTTACGAAAGACGTTTTTCAGAAGTTTTTCAAATTTGTTCATCCAATTCAAACAAAGTTATGAATTTTAAAAAAAAAAGGCCGTTTTTGTTTTCAAAATGCTATAACTTTTTCAAAAATTGACCGTTTGGGATCTTTTTTTGTTTTAATTTGTTTTTAAATGTACTTTTCAGAAAAAATACAAAAAAAAATTTAAAGTTTTTTTTTTGGAATCTTTCAGTTTTTCGAGATTTTTCGAGTTTCGCCCTTTTTTCTCATAAAAAACTTCAATCAATTTTGCAAATCTTCCCCACTAATCCCGGAGTGGGCCGAGAATTTTTTTTTTTTTTTTATTTAATTGAAAAAAAAAAACTTTAAAATTTTTTTTGTATTTTTTCCGAAAAGTACATTTAAAAACGAATTAAAAAAAAAAGATCCCAAACGGTCAATTTTTGAAACAGTTATAGCATTTTGAAAACAAAAACGGTTTTTTTTTTTTAAATTCATAACTTTTTTTGAATTGGATGAAAAAATTTGAAAAACTTCTGAAAAACGTCTTTCGTAAGCTAGAAAAAGAAGAAAAACTTTCAGCCAATTCTAAAGGGGTCGGGTTCAAAATTGGTCGAAATGGGATGGAATACCCCATATGTATTGTGATTTGCACTTCAATATAAAGAATTTTGAACAGCTATCATTTAGAGATTTCTTAGTTATTTTCAACAGGCAGCTTTTCTTGTTTCTTTGTGTTTTCTGTGTTTATATGAATATGGTTTTTATTTGTTTATTTATAAATTATTTTTGTTAATTTATAATATTTTTCTGTTTATTTATAACTATTATTTTTTATTTGTATCATTCGGTTTGCTTATAGTCTTTGTTTTTATAATTTTTTTTTTTTGTGTAAAAAAAAAAAATTATCCCAAACGGCCAATTTTTGAAAAAGTTATAGCATTTTGAAAAAACCACCGTTTTTTTCAAAATATTTAAAACATATTTTGAGTTGGAAAACTTTGTTTTGTTTTTAAATTTGTTTTTAAATGTACTTCTCGGAAAAAATACAAAGAAATTTTAAAGTTTTTTTTTTCAATTAAATAAAAAAAAAAAAAAATTCTCGGCCCACTCCGGGATTAGTGGGGATGATTGCAGAATTGCTTGAAGTTTTTTATGAGAAAAAAAAGGGCGAAATTCGAAAAATCTCGAAAAACTGAAAAATTACAACAAAAAAAACTTTTAAAATTTTTTTGAATTTTTTCTGAAAAGTACATTTAAAAACAAATTAAAACAAAAAAAGATCCCAAACGGTCAATTTTTGAAAAAGTTATAGCATTTTGAAAACAAAAACGGGCTTTTTTTTTTTAAATTCATAACTTTGTTTGAATTGGATGAACAAATTTGAAAAACTTCTGAAAAACGTCTTTCGTAAGCTAGAAAAAGAAGAAAAACTTTCAGCCAATTCTAAAGGGGTCGGGTTCAAAATTGGTCGAAATGGGATGGAATACCCCATATGTATTGTGATTTGCACTTCAATATAAAGAATTTTGAACAGCTATCATTTAGAGATTTCTTAATTATTTTCAACAGGCAGCTTTTCTTGTTTCTTTGTGTTTTCTGTGTTTATATGAATATGGTTTTTATTTGTTTATTTATAAATTATTTTTGTTAATTTATAATATTTTGCTGTTTATTTATAACTATTATTTTTTATTTGTATCATTCGGTTTGCTTATAGTCTTTGTTTTTATAATTTTTTTTTTTTTGTGTAAAAAAAAAAAATTATCCCAAACGGCCAATTTTTGAAAAAGTTATAGCATTTTGAAAAAACCACCGTTTTTTTCAAAATATTTAAAATATATTTTGAGTTGGAAAACTTTGTTTTGTTTTTAAATTTGTTTTTAAATGTACTTCTCGGAAAAAATACAAAGAAATTTTAAAGTTTTTTTTTTTCAATTAAATAAAAAAAAAAAAAAAAATTCTCGGCCCACTCCGGGATTAGTGGGGATGATTGCAGAATTGATTGAAGTTTTTTATGAGAAAAAAAAAGGGCGAAATTCGAAAAATCTCGAAAAACTGAAAAATTACAACAAAAAAAACTTTTAAAATTTTTTTGAATTTTTTCCGAAAAGTACATTTAAAAACAAATTTAAAAAAAAAAGATCCCAAACGGTCAATTTTTGAAAAAGTTATAGTATTTTGAAAACAAAAATGGTGTTTTTTTTTAAATTCATAACTTTTTTTGAGTTGGATGAAAAAATTTGAAAAACTTCTGAAAAACGTCTTTCGTAAGCTAGAAAAAGAAGAAAAACTTTCAGCCAATTCTAAAGGGGTCGGGTTCAAAATTGGTCGAAATGGGATGGAATACCCCATATGTATAGTGATTTGCACTTCAATATAAAGAATTTTGAACAGCTATCATTTAGAGATTTCTTAATTATTTTCAACAGGCAGCTTTTCTTGTTTCTTTGTGTTTTCTGTGTTTATATGAATATGGTTTTTATTTGTTTATTTATAAATTATTTTTGTTAATTTATAATATTTTTCTGTTTATTTATAACTATTATTTTTTATTTGTATCATTCGGTTTGCTTATAGTCTTTGTTTTTATAATTTTTTTTTTTTTGTGTAAAAAAAAAAAATTATCCCAAACGGCCAATTTTTGAAAAAGTTATAGCATTTTGAAAAAACCACCGTTTTTTTTCAAAATATTTAAAACATATTTTGAGTTGGAAAACTTTGTTTTGTTTTTAAATTTGTTTTTAAATGTACTTCTCGGAAAAAATACAAAGAAATTTTAAAGTTTTTTTTTTTCAATTAAATAAAAAAAAAAAAAAAAATTCTCGGCCCACTCCGGGATTAGTGGGGATGATTGCAGAATTGATTGAAGTTTTTTATGAGAAAAAAAGGGCGAAATTCGAAAAATCTCGAAAAACTGAAAAATTACAACAAAAAAAACTTTTAAAATTTTTTTGAATTTTTTCCGAAAAGTACATTTAAAAACAAATTTAAAAAAAAAAAGATCCCAAACGGTCAATTTTTGAAAAAGTTATAGTATTTTGAAAACAAAAATGGTGTTTTTTTTAAATTCATAACTTTTTTTGAGTTGGATGAAAAAATTTGAAAAACTTCTGAAAAACGTCTTTCGTAAGCTAGAAAAAGAAGAAAAACTTTCAGCCAATTCTAAAGGGGTCGGGTTCAAAATTGGTCGAAATGTGATGGAATAGCCCATATACAAAGCTATGTGTACACTGAAACTTTTTCAAACTGAAAAAAAAAATTATTTTAAATGTTTAAAGAATTTTGATGGTTTTAATGAATAAATTTTGAATTCAAATTTTTCGCAGTGCTACAATATTTTGGGAAAATTGTTTGTTGTCAATTTGTTATTGTAAATTTAAATATCATAACGAAGTACCTATTCTTCATATGGAAGTGCTTTTTCTGTAATTTTCTAATTTTTTTAAAAATAATTTTTTGCATTTATTTACAAAGCAAATTTTAAATGCGGGAATTTCATATAAAATTGTCACTGCTATTTTCCAATAGACACAGACCCTCGTACGCAACTCCCATGTGGACATAAAACTTGACGGTAGGATCAGGGAGACTTAAACTCTCATTCTGACCTTAAGGATTTTGCAAAATGTCCACATACGCAATTGGTTGGATGCGCTGGGGCTGTCATCTGCTCAATAAGATTTTTTTTTGTCAGTGCTGTTGGTCCTTTACCGGATATAGGTGCGATACATTCCGGTCGCTAGTGCTTTTGAGGCATAGGCGGACCATCTGTGGAACGATTTGACATGACCACGTCATGGACATCCTCCTATCCCCTAGCTTGAAGGCGCCATTGCCTCATATGCCCATTATGTGTCTGTTACGTAATAGTATTTCTCTCGAAGGTTGCGCCCGCTTAAGCAGAATTGAAGATTAAATACAAAAATGGGTCTACGAGACACTATATGCCTGGAAGAGATATCTAAGCAAAAGTGGAGTTCAATGCCAGAACTCATAACATGAATGCAAAGTCGGTTATTCAGTCGAGCGTCAAAAAACGGAGAACTGGTGTAGTAGGCAGTCGATGGGAACCACTTAAAGAACACGCTTCTAAAGAAACATCTATCATCTACCTGTGCTGCGTTCATTGTGTCCTTCAGAGGCTTTAAACGAGTTAAGTAAGCGTGGTGACATTTCCATCTGTAACTTTAGAACTCATGAAGTTCCATCTAACTTGTTGTTGTTGTTGTTGCTGTAGCGATAAAGACACTCCCCGAAGATTTTAGGGGAGTGTTATCGATGTTGATGGTACATTTCTGGATATAGATCCGGTAAGTTACGGTAACGAGCACCATTAAAGGGCAAATTAATGGTGACTTATAACCATAAAGCCATAACCAGATAAAACAGCTGATCGAACCAACCTTATGGAAATCGATGTAATCGATGGATGGTGCCATACCATAACGCCAACTCGATTACATTGATTTCGATGGATGGTGCCATACCAAAACGCCAACTCGATTACATTGATTTCCATAAGGTAGGTTCGATCAGCTGTTTTATCGTTTTATGTTTACACGTCTGACCATCTTGGGAACGATTTAATTTGACCACATTGAACCTTCTAGGCAATTTCGCCCCCACAAAGACGTTTTCGGATCTTCTGCTCTTCTTTTAAAATGAAACCATCAACAGATTGTCAATTTTGGCATGACAAAATTAGGTTAGATTTTCTGTCTACAGTCTACCTCGCCACCGGTCACGTGATCCTGCAGGCGACTACTTAGACAGGTGCTCGCTTTGCTAAATCTTATTAGCTGCGCTCACGCGACATTTTCGTGAAGGAGGAATAGATTTCCGAAGCTCTGCGAAGCTCTCAAGGGCACCGCCGATCTGAAGTCAAATACTTGTCATCTGCATGTGCGTACACATACATACAAGCCTTTGCACTTGTATACGTAGGCGTATTCATTTGGTCAGCAAAGTAGGTGCGCATTCTCTCAAAGGACTATCACCCATTCCGCCGGTAGCAGAACCGTTCCCTGAAATGAAATAAAAACAAAAAATTAATAAATTGAATAGTGAAATGTATTAATATGCAATTCTTTTTATAAAATAAAGTGATTAAAAAATAAAAAAATTTATTTTATTTTATTTACAGACGCATATTTATAGCTTTTATTGAATGCTGGTTGGTCGCCCGCTGAATGGGTGGACTGACGCCTATGGTTTTTTTTACTCCATGTAGAAAAATTATTTTTCCTGTCGGCTGCATCGTCCATTGCCATGGCATAGTGAGGATAATAATGGCAATGAGAAAAATAAAACACATGTTTGGCATCAAAAAAAAAAAAAAACGATATTGAAATGCCGGAAATAATTGGCGGCTGTGGTGTTAGCGCCTGATCAAATGAGAGCTTTGGTGGTTGAATTTTATGTACAAATGATTTTTTGCGCTGATTAATGTACATATGCACTATATGTATGTATGTATGTATATGCAGTGGCATATAAAGGGTGAAAGGGATAACGAAAAATTAATTACTTTTTTTACCTTCAAGCCATACAGCACCAGTGTAGTCGTAAAAGTAGAAGAGACACCTGTATCAATACTCTAAAGACGGCGGTATCAGCTCCATAACAAGTTTTCAAGACCTTGCGGTCATAACTTGGTCATACCGGATATTTACCTTTGGATTCTATTTGCACAGAGTGGGCGACGCACCAGACGCAGGACAATTTGATAGAATATAGGGCTATTGTAAGTAAGGTCAAGGACGAACAAGCTCTTTAACAAAGCTACGCAAAGTCAACCCAAAAGGGATTGGGATGGTAGCAATTCTTTGGAAACCTGGAGACAACAAACAGGACATCAACAATTCATAAAATACTATACCAATCAAAGTTACCCAGAAGTAGCATAAAGAAATCTGATTGAACGGCTAAGAAAGGCAATTGCCAAGCTGCTGAGCTCAGGCTAACGGGGTCACTACTTACAGACAGATAACCAATGAGCAACCCTTAGGCAAGAGCGACGGGGAAGGGACCTTATACTCCCTAAAAACCGGTGCGACGGCGGAAGACATACCACGCCAGCACCTCTACTTTTAATATAGATAACCGTCCATAAGAACGGAGGTCAGTCAGGTCATGCTTATGGTATACGGTAAGCATGAAAATTAGTAGATGTATACAGGGCTGCTTAAAATAGCATTCTATAACCTTAGTAAAATGACCAGGTAATGCTACAACTACCTTCATTAAAGGCCGCATTGGCCCTGTACACAAAATCCCATAAGTAATCGTACAGACCCTAGCGTGGCCTCCTTGATTTCGTAGATAACCACGGCCTTCACTTTCTTTCTACGAATGTTTAACGAAAAGAGGTAGTGGCTTAGAGCGGGAATTCAACAAAAAAAGTTATGTACTAACTAAATAACAGAATGAAATTGGCACATTTAAATGAAGTAATGAGATGCAACGCTCGCCGCCCACTGTGACAATGCGTTGGAAAGCCGCATCGACGCTGAAACTAACAGCAGCAGAGTCACCAGTCTTAAATGAAGCTGCGAATACGACATTCCCAACTACCTATTGCAATCTACCTCTAATTCTGGCTAGGATATGCACGTGACAATGGAGACTCCCGGCAGTGAGTTCATACAACCGCCAACTATATGGGCAACACTTTATCCTTCGTCTTGAAGAATAATTATAGTCTAGGCTGCAGCCACCCTTCCCACATTTTTATGCTCAATATTAAATTCAATTCCAAATTCGATTGTCGTACGAAGAGCCGCGCTGATTCCAATCGTTCGTTTCACGATTTCCTTTTCTACATTAGAAAACTAATGCCTACAAGATCAGCGCACCTGGCTCTCAGCGTTTTACAAGTAACTCCCAGAGCCGCTACGAAATTGTATCAGCTTATCCGGTAGAATTGGAAAGCCCAAGCTAGATAGCTTCCATATGGATGACTAGCAATCTCTGACGTTGAGTGAACGAACTCAATTGATATCCGTAATATGGGTGTCCATGAGATGTATGTATATATTCCTCACCACATATTGTCCAGCTACCATCTGCCTCTCTCACGTAAACCAATAGAGCAATTTTCCTGAGCCTCGCGGACTATCTTCGCCCTTTAACGCTTTTGCAGTAGATTTTAAAACAATATCGATTGGCTCCCTTTTGTTTGAGAATTGGTACTATTACATGCTGGAGAGGTCTTGATGTACGGAAATCGACCTTTCGAATATTGTACATTAGTATACCAGCCAGAGTTAAGCCATTGTTGAGAGTTTGATATCACCAATATTTTGCATTTTTCCAAGATGTCTGAAAGATGGTTCTGTTCCTTGAGCCTTGAAAAGCCAAATACTACAGGCGAACAAACCGTTCTTTCTTTACTCAAAAAACACTGGATTAACTGACTGAGTTGCACATAACGGGCAACACCATATTTTCCTGATAAATAGAGCTGAACACACGTACCGGAAAGTCCAATCATTCGCAAGCGCCTTTCACGAGATTACCAGCGCTGGCAGGCTTCATCGACACAAAAGGTCCTACCAGATCATTCAAACAGAGGTCATCTACAGGGCAATTATACCACATAGAGCGCAGACCTCTATAGTTGATAGGATTAACTATAT
Organism: Eurosta solidaginis; assembly: GCF_040869045.1. NCBI lineage: Eukaryota > Metazoa > Arthropoda > Insecta > Diptera > Tephritidae > Eurosta > Eurosta solidaginis. Next base: position 39,075,483 of record NC_090323.1, read on the forward strand.
TGTCAGTAATAGTACCGTTAAAAATCACGGGCATCTCTTAAAGAGACAGAAGTTTCTTCCGAGCAATTTTTTCAGAAAAAGACGATAATTGGCGCAATAGTCATTCCTATGAAACGTAAGGACGGTTCTTTGACCGATATGAATCCGTTATGTTCCGGTATTAACACATTCTAGTACTCGCCTGACTGTCCTTGGAACGTTTTTCGACACCTCGAATCGTCGAATCTATTACGTTTAGCTCTTTTTTAAGTCAGGCATGACTGATCGCGAGAATATTTGAACTCCTTGAAGAAGGAGCAAAATGCACGAAAACGCGCAGGATCCAAATTTTTTTGTTTGTTATCATCATATTCCGATTAAATATATGTTATATTGGACAAATAAAAAACAGCCTTATTCTCGCAAAATTCCTTGCCACTCTGTGTTCCCTCCTATTTTGAATTTATATACGGTCTTCGTACTTAATATTAAAAAATGTGCCTTCATCCTGTATTTATACTCAGTTGAGCAGAGCTCACAGAGTATATTAAGTTTGATTGGATAACGGTTGGTTGTACATATATAAAGGAATCGAGATAGATATAGACTTCCATATATCAAAATAATCAGGATCGAAAAAAAATTTGATTGAGCCATGTCCGTCCGTCCGTCCGTCCGTCCGTCCGTTAACACGATAACTTGAGTAAATTTTGAGGTATCTTGATGAAATTTGGTATGTAGGTTCCTGAGCACTCATCTCAGATCGCTATCTAAAATGAACGATATCGGACTATAACCACGCCCACTTTTTCGATATCGAAAATTTCGAAAAACTGAAAAAGTGCGATAATTCATTACAAAAGATCGATAAAGCGACGAAACTTGGTAGATGAGTTGAACTTATGACGCAAAATATAAAATTAGTAAAATTTTGGACAATGGGCGTGGCACCGCCAACTTTTAAAAGAAGGTAATTTAAAACTTTTGCAAGCTGTAATTTGGCAGTCGTTGAAGATATCATGATGAAATTTGGCAGGAACGTTACTCTTATTACTATATGTACGCTTAATAAAAATTAGCAAAATAGGAGAAGGACCACGCCCACTTTTAAAAAAAAATTTTTTTTAAAGTTAAATTTTAACAAAAAATTTTATATCTTTACAGTATATAAGTAAATTATGTCAAGATTCAACTCCAGTAATGATATGGTGCAACAAAATACAAAAATAAAAGAAAATTTAAAAATGGGCGTGGCTCCGCCCTTTTTCATTTAATTTGTCTAGGATACTTTTAACGCCATAAGTCGAACAAAAATTAACCAATCCTTTTGAAATTTGGTAGGGGCATAGATTTTATGGCGTTAACTGTTTTCTGTGAAAATGGGCGAAATCGGTTGATGTCACGCCCAGTTTTTATACACAGTCGTCCGTCAGTCCTTCCGCATGGCCGTTAACACGATAACTTGAGCAAAAATCGATATGTCTTTACTAAACTCAGTTCACGTACTTATCTGAACTCACTTTATCTTGGTATGAAAAATGAACGAAATCCGACTATGACCACGCCCACTTTTTCGATATCGAAAATTACGAAAAATGAAAAAAATGCCATAATTCTATACCAAATACGAAAAAAGGGATGAAATATGGTAAGGTAATTGGATTGTTTTATTGACGCGAAATATACCTTTAGAAAAAACTTTATAAAATGGTTGTGACACCTACCATATTAAGTAGAAGAAAATGAAAAAGTTCTGCAGGGCGAAATAAAAAACCCAGGTATTACATATATAAATAAATTAGCGGTATCCAACAGATGATGTTCTGGGTCACCCTGGTCCCCATTTTGGTCGATATCTGGAAAACGCCTTCACATATACAACTACCACCACTCCCTTTTAAAACTCTCATTAATACCTTTAATTTGATACCCATATCGTACAAACTCATTCTAGAGTCACCCCTGGTCCACCTTTATGGCGATATTTCGAAAAGGCGAACACCTATAGAACAAAGGCCCACTCCCTTTTAAAAATACTCATTAACACCTTTCATTTGATACCCATATCGTACAAACAAAGTCTAGAGTCACCCCTGGTCCAGAAAGGCCCACTCCCTCTTAAAATACTCATTAACTCCTTTCGTTTGATACCCATATTGCACAAACGAATTCTAGAGTCACCCCTGGCCCACCTTTATGGCGATATCTCGAAACGGCGTCCACCTATGGAACTAAGGATTACTCCCTTTTAAAATACTCATTAACACCTTTCATTTGATACCCATATCGTACAAACAAAGTCTAGAGTCACCCCTGGTCCAGAAAGGCCCACTCCCTCTTAAAATACTCATTAACTCCTTTCGTTTGATACCCATATTGCACAAACGAATTCTAGAGTCACCCCTGGTCCACCTTTATGGCGATATCTCGAAAAGGGGTCCACCTATAGAACTAAGCCCCACGCCCTTTTAAAATAATCATTAACACCTTTCATTTGATACCCATATCATACAAACAAATTCTAAAGTCACCCCTGGTCCACCTTTATGGCGATATCTCGAAAAGGCGAACACCTATAAAACGAAGGCCCACTCCCTTTTAAAAATACTCATTAACACCTTTCATTTGATAACCATATCGTACAAACAAAGTCTAGAGTCACCCCTGGTCCACCTTTATTGCGATACCTCGAAAATGCGTCCACCTATAGAACTAAGGCCTACTCCCCAATACTCATTAACTCCTTTGATACCCATATTGCACAAACGAATTCTAGAGTCACCCCTGGCCCACCTTTATGGCGATATCTCGAAACGGCGTCCACCTATAGAACTAAGGCCCACTCCCTTTTAAAATACTCATTAACACCTTTCGTTTGATGCCCATATTGTGCAAACTAATTCTAGGGTCACCCCTGGTCCACCTTTATGGCGATATCACGAAACGACGCCCACCTATGGAACTAAGGATTACTCCCTTTTAAAATGCTCATTAACACCTTTCATTTGATACCCATATCGTACAAACACATTCTAGAGTCACCCCTGGTCCATCTTTACGGCGATATCTCGAGAAGGCGTCCATCTATAGAACTTAGGTCCACGCCCTTTTAAAATACTCATTAATACCTTTCATTTGATACCCATATCGTACAAACGCATTCTAGAGTCAACCCTGATCCACCTTTATGGCTATATCCCTAAATGGCGTCCACCTATAGAACTATGGCCCACTCCCTCATAAAATACTCTTTAATGCCTTTCATTTGATACACATGTCATACAAACACATTCCAGGGTTTCCCTCGGTTCATTTTCCTACATGGTTATTTTCCCTTATGTTGTCACCATAGCTCTCAACTGAGTATGTAATGTTCGGTTACACCCGAACTTAACCTTCCTTACTTGTTTTATAATACGCTTGTACACTATTAAGTTATTACTTATTACTCCTATTTTTGCATAACAACATATTTTTCATGTTTTGTACATATCTGAAATTTTCGGTCCAGTCAGTCTAGGCTGCTGCTGCTGCTGGCTGACCATGTTGCAACTTTGACAGGTCATGTTATGCAGATGACTACACAATTTTGCATGTTCTTACTGAAAATTATACAGTTATAAATTTTATATATATGCTTATATTTTAGAGTTGTTGAAGAAATATAATTTCGGGATTGGGGATTTTATCTATCCGAAAAAGTTTAGGTCCGATTGGCATCTGTCGAGGCACAGCAATCCTATTTGATAAGCTTTTCTTGGAATAAATAACTCGACCCCCGGCTCGACTCGAACGAGTTCTACTAGCAAAACATTTTCTATGGCAGTTTTCCAACTTGTGTCTTTAAGAACTTAATGATAAGCGAAATTAGCATTAAACAAATTCCGAATACGTGCTTTTCTTCCCGAAATCACAAATTTTATTTTATACAAATTTCCTATATACTTTAACATGTACACTTGTCCGCTTAATACATATATGTATGTATGTACATACAAATATATAACTTTTTCACCTTTCCACCAACATCCCACCATTCCACAACCAATCATCAATAGCCGAAAGATAATGACAGCTGCAGATGGACGATAGCGACGGTAGCCGAAAAATAAAACTCAATAAAAAATGCAAAACAAACAAAGCGGAAAAAATTAAACAAACCAAAAATGTTGTGAAACAGCGCAAAAATAACGTAAAAGTTCATAGCAACAACAAAGGCAACCGCTATTGCAAATAAATTATAATCAGTAAAGCTGCAACTGCAATTGCAACTGTGGGCGGTGCACAGTGAGGAGTTTTGCAATAAGCTTGAGTCGAGATTGCGCGAAAACCTCTTATGGTTATCGTCACGTTTACCAAGCAAAGGCAAAGCGAGAAAAGAAAAGGAGGGAAGAGGAAATGAAAGATTTGAAGTCAAGAATGAAGACTGAACAAAGGTTATCAATGAGTTATTGATGTGTTATCGACCAGTTATCGGTTTGCTATCGAAAAGTTATCGACTTATTACCAGAGTTATATTGTCAAAAAGTCATCAGCAAGCTATAGATTTGCTATCAAAAGATATCGATTATTTATCAGAATGTTATCTATTTGTTATAGGCTGGATGCTATCTCTAGAATGCTCAACGCGCCATCCCATCTTCTTTCGACATCGTTCACTATTCTGAAGATTACATCAAGACAGGTATAATGGGAGACCTACGAAGACAAAATCGAGACCATCTAGCGATTTGTTATCGAAGTGTTTTAAATTTGCTGTCGATTAAAAAGATTATCAATGAGTAATTGATTTTTTATCGAAGAGTTATCGGTTTGCTATCGAAAATTTACCAAATTATAACGAAAAAGTTATCTTTTTTTTAACGAAAATTTATCGATATGTTGCAAAAAGATATCAAGTCACAGATTTGCTATCGAAAAGATATCGATAAATTATCAAAAGTTATCGCTTACTTACTCAAGTGGCGCTTAACCGTTTAAACGGTTATATTCGCTTACTTATCAGAATGTTATCGATATGTTATCGGCTAGATACCATCTCTAGAATTCTCAACGGCATCCCATCTTCTTTCGACATCGTTCACTACTCTGAAGATTACATCAGGACAGGTATAATGGGAGACCTATAGATGATGCTTTTTCTTCTATGACATATTAATCATCTTCTCCAACAGCAGCTTAACGATATCATATGATTAGGAGTCCCCTACCTAATCTGACGCCTGGTTCATCGAGTTATTTTTCAACCCTCATGCAGTTTTGGTTACAATTTCGGTTTTAGTTTCAGTTCTGATATCGGTTTTTATTCAGTTAACGGTTTCTTTTCAGGTTTCAAATTGTGATCTGATGCTGGTTCCCTATAAGCTTGGGACCAAGTTTTAGTTTCGTTTTGGCTTTCAGATGCGGGTCAAATTTCAGTCCTAGATATGATATTTAGTTCACTTCCCTGATTTAGGTTCAACAACCGGGTTAAATTTTGAATCGGTGCTAGCTTCCGGTTCCGAAGACAGCTTTTGTTGTTAATTTCGGATATGATCTCTAGCTTTCTCTAATAATTTCGGTTCCGAAATCAGGTTAAGTTAAGGGCTATGTTCCTGTTCCGAAAACAGTTCTTTGTTGCGGTTCTGAGTTTTGATTCAACCACGAACACCGTCTCTTCTCTCCTTAGGCTGGTTTCGAAACGGATTTGGTTCCGATAAGCTGTTCGGTCTCTAACTTCCATTCCTGGTTTTAGTGCAATTACAGTTCAAGTTTCGGTTTCCGGTTAGTGTTTGGACTCCTCTTTTAAACAGAGCTTGGTTTCGAATCAGGGTTTCGTCTCATTATCAGATAAAGATTCAATTCAAATATCAGTTGTATGAGCGGCCCTAAAATTGTTTTCTTTTTTTGGTTAAAATTTCAGTTCCGGCTCTTACTCGGCTCTCGATGTAGGTTGTCCTAGTTTCCCTTTGGGTTCCACGTTTCAATTGGGTTTGTTTCCGGATCAGGGTACGATTGCGGTTCCTGAGCTCAGGTTTCAGTTCTGTTCACCGTCTCTAAATTTTTTATACTCAGTTGAGCAGAGCTCACAGAGTATATTAACTTTGATTGGATAACGGTTGGTTGTACAGGTATAAAGGAATCGAGATAGATATAGACTTCCATATATCAAAATCATCAGTATCGAAAAAAAATTCGATTGAGCCATGTCCGTCCGTCCGTCTGTCCGTTAACACGATAACTTGAGTAAATTTGGAGGTATCTTGATGAAATTTGGTATGTAGGTTCCTGGGCACTCATCTCAGATCTCTATTTAAAATGAACGATATCGGACAATAACCACGCCCACCGAAAATTTCGAAAAATCGAAAAAGTGCGATAATTCATTACCAAATACGGATTAAGCGATGAAACTTGGTACGTGAGTTGAGCTTACGACGCAGAATAGAAAACTGGTAAAATTTTGGACAATGGGCGTGGCACCGCCCACTTTTAAAAGAAGGTAATTTAGCAGTTTTGCAAGCTGTAATTTAGCAGTCGTTGAAGATATCATGATGAAATTTGGCAGGAACGTTACTCTTATTACTGTATGTCTGCTTAATAAAAATTAGCAAAATCGGAGAACGACCAGGCCCACTTTTTAAAAAAAATTTTTTTTAAATTCAAATTTTAAAAGAAAAGTTAATATCTTTACAGTATATAAGTAAATTATGTCAACATTCAACTCCAGTAATGATATGTTGCAACAAAATACAAAAATAAAAGAAATTTTCAAAATGGGCGTGGCTCCGCCCTTTTTCATGTAATTTGTCTAGGATACTTTTAATGCCATAAGTCGAACAAAAATTTACCAATCCTTGTGAAATTTGGTAGAGGCTTAGATTCTAGGACGATAAATGTTTTCTGTGAAAAAGGGCGAAATCGGTTGAAGCCACGCCCAGTTTTTATACACAGTCTACCGTCTGTCCTTCCGCTCGGCCGTTAACACGATAACTTGAGCAAAAATCGATATATCTTTACTAAACTCAGTTCACGTACTTATCTGAACTCACTTTGTATTGGTGTAAAAAATGGCCGAAATCCGACTGTGACCACGCCCACTTTTTCGATATCGAAAATTACGAAAAATGAAAAAAATGCCATAATTATATACCAAATACGAAAAAAGGAATGAAACATGGTAATTGTATTGGTCTATTGACGAAAAATATAACTTTAGAAAAAATCTTGGTAAAATGGGTGTGACACCTACCATATTAAGCAGAAGCAAATGAAAAAGTTTTGCAGGGCGAAATCAAAAGCCCTTGGAATCTTGGAAGGAATACTGTTCGTGATATTACATATATAAATAAATCAGCGGTACCCGACAGATGACGTTATGGATCACCCTGGTCCACATTTTAGTCGATATTTCGAAAACGCCTTCACATATACAACGAAGGGCCACTCCATTTTAAAACCCTCATTAATACCTTTAATTTGATACCCATATCGTACAAACACATTCTAGAGTCACCCCTGGTCCACGTTTATGGCGATATCTCGAAAAGGCGTCCACATATAGAACTAAGGCCCACTCCTTTTTAAAATACTCATTAACACCTTTCATTTGATACCCATATCGTACAAACAAATTATAGATTCACCCCTGGTCCACCTTTATGGCAATATCTCGAAAGGCGTCCACCTATAGAACTAAAGCCCACGCCCTTTTAAAATACTCATTAACACCTTTTATTTGATATCCATATTGTACAAACGCATTCTAGAGTCACCCCTGGTCCACGTTTATGGCGATATCCCGAAAAGGCGTCCACCCACAGAACTAAGGCCCACTCCCTTTTAAAATACTCATTAACACCTTTCATTTGATACCCATATTGTACAAACGCATTTTAGAGTCACCCCTGGTCCACGTTTATGGCGATATCCCGAAAAGGCATCCACCTATAGAACTAAGGCCCACTCCCTTTTAAAATACTCATTAACACCTTTCATTTGATACCCATATCGTACAAACAAATTCTAGAGTCACCCCTGGTCCACCTGCATGGCGATATGTCGAAAAGGCGTCGACCTATAGAACTAAGGCCCACGCCCTTTTAAAATACTCATCAACACCTTTCATTTGATACTCATATCGTACAAACAAATTCTAGAGTCACCCCTGGTCCATCTTTATGGCGATATCTCGAAAAGGCGTCCACCTATAGAACTTAGGCCCACGCCCTTTTAAAATACTCATTAATACCTTTCATTTGATACCCATATCGTACAAATAAATTCTAGAGTCAGGCCTGGTCCACCTTTATGGCGATATCCCTAAATGGCGTCCATCTATAGAACTATGGCCCACTTCCTCTTAAAATACTCTTTAATACCTTCCATTTGATACAAATGTCATACAAACACATTCCAGGGTTACCCTAGGTTCTTTTTACAACATGGTGATTTTCCCTTACTTTGTCTCCACAGCTCTCAACTGAGTATGTAATGTTCGGTTACACCCGAACTTAGCCTTCCTTACTTGTTTTTTCTAGTTTCGGTATAAATTTCAGGACCGTGTTTTGACTGGTGTAGGCATCTGCTCTGCTTCTTGTTGGGGTTCTCCGTCAAACTGATTTTCATTCCGGGCCACGTTTTTGGTTCCGGATTCGTAGCTAGTTTTTGTTCCAGGTTTAGGACTCTTTGGTGCAGGTGTATGATCCGTTAGGCATATTTTTCTATTGTGGCGTCTTTCTCGATCCTGCTTCAAGCTTGCCTTAGGGCTCCACTCTTTTAATAGGATGAGGGGATTGTTCCGCTTCCATAGCTAGCTTAAGTTTAAGTTTTGTGAATCAGTCTCGGTTTAATTTCTAGCTCTGTATACGGTTTCTAAGTTTCTAGTTTTCCTTCGAATTGGAGTTCCGATTCCGTTGTAGGCGTGTTCACTGGATTTGGTTCCTGTTTGTATTTAGGCTCTACTTTCAAATCTGGTTTGATTGTGTACCAAGGTTTGTTTGGTTTTCGAAGCTAGTTCTTGTTCTAGTTTTAGGATATAGATTCGATTGAAGTTTTATTTTTGCATGCGTGATCTGGATACCTTTCCTTCTTTTGATTCAAATTACAATTCTGGTGTCGGTTTCCGGTATAGGCGACTCTTCTGGTTCTGCCTTTGTTCGAGTTTGGGTTCCACTTTCCATTCCAGATTTGGTCTGGGGCTTAGTTTTGGTTTGTGCTAAGGTTTCCATTTTGGCTAAGATTTTTCTTTCGATCTCGGAACCACTTTTCTTCTGTAACTTTGCTCCGATTTCGGTTTCAGTATTTATTTCGTTTCCGATCTCAGCGCCGATTTCGGTGCCATTTTCCGATCTCTTTTTCGGGTTTGACACGGCCCGGTATGGGTTATTGAAAATTTACTAACCTTCTGCAAACATACAAAACCAAATGCAGTTTCAAATATTTTATCCTAATTTGTCTTGCTGTTCGCTGAAATATTAAATTTCACAATGAATTCGTTGCAAACTCCCCACTGTGCGATTATGAAGTAGGGATTAATGTGCACGAAAATTGCTTTTTTAATAATGCCACAACACAAAAAAAAACATAAAAATATAACAAAAAGTGCATAAAATGCATTTTTAGCAACAACAAAAACTAACGCATTTTTCAGCTTCATTGGCCGCATCAGCAGCAGTAGCTAATTATGCAATTGCGGTAAACGGCATGCATCAACTCGTGGCATGAATTCGCCCAATGAGCCATGTTGCGGCATAGTATTGATTTGTTAGCGTGGGTGGTATTGGGTTAAGCAGGGCGCCCACCGCTGTGGGCTGCTTTCATTACTGGTTTTTACTTTTTTCGCTGCGCGTTGATTTTCGCCTGCCCCAGCAGCAAACTTCAACGTTCGTTCGCATCGCAGCACTTTGCCCGGCCAACTGACAGTTGTTGGCTGGTCACAGACTTTAGCCGCAGGACAATACGTTTTTGTTATGTTCTTTTTTCAGTTTTTGTATGTTTACGTTACTTTTTTGGGATTTTAATACCTTTCATGAACATGAAATGGTATATTAACTTTGGTCCGATGTTTGTAACGTTGGGAAATATAGAAGATAGACTCACCATTAAGTATACCGAATTGATCAGGTCGACGAACTGAGTTGATATAGCCATGTCCGTCTGACCGTCCGTCCGTCTGTCTGTTTGAACGGAAAGTTGTCCCGCAAATTTTGAGATATCTCAATGAAATTTGGCACAAGGATGTATTTTTGTATTATATTAGACATTTGTCGGATCCGGTAGGATCGGACCACTATAACATATATCTCCCTTACAACCGATCGTTCAGATAAGACGATTTTGGTCATTCCTGCCGCAATTTAGGAAGTATAAACGTGAAACCCGGTGATATATATTCTAATATATCACAGAAGATATCCTGAAAAAATCACTTTGATCGGAGCTATATATAGTTATATCCCATACAACCGATCGTTCAGATAGAAAGATTTTTGGCCATTTCTCCCTTAATTTAGAAAGTATAAACGTGAAACTCGGTGATATATATTCTAATATATCATAGAATATATCCTGAAAAAATCACTTTGATCGGAGCTATATATAGTATATATCCCATACAACAGATCGTTCAGATAGAAAGATTTTTGGCAATTTCTCCCTTAATTTCCAACATAAAAACGTGAAACTTAGTGATATATATTCTAATATATCATAGAAGATTTACTGTAAAAATCATTTCGATCGGAGCTATATATAGTATATATCCCATTCAACCGATCGTTCCGATAGAAAGATTTTGGGCAATTTAATTTCCAATATAAAAACGTTAAACTTGGTGATATTTATTCTAATATATCATAGAAGATTTCATGAAAAACTCACTTTGATCGGAGCTATATATAGTATATATCCCATACAACCGATCGTTCAGATAGAAAGATTTTTGGCAATTTCTCCCTTAATTTCCAATATAAAACGTTAAACATGGTGATATTTATTCTAATATATCATAGAAGATTTCCTGTAAAAATCATTTCGATCGGAGCTATATATAGTATATATCCCATACAACCAATCGTTCAGATAGAAAGATTTTAGGCAATTTTTCCTTAATTTCCAATATAAAAAGATTAAACTTGGTGATATTTATTCTAATATATCATAGAAGATTTCATGAAAAACTCACTTTGATCGGAGCTATATATAGTATATATCCCATACAACCGATCGTTCAGATAGAAAGATTTATGGCCATTTCTCCCTTAGTTTCCAATATAAAAACGTGAAACTTGGTGATATATATTCTAATATATCATAGAAGATTTCCTGTAAAAATCATTTCGATCGGAGCTATATATAGTATATATACCATACAACCGATCGTTCAGATAGAATTTCTCCCTTAATTTCCAATATAAAAACGTTAAACTTGGTGATATTTATTCTAATATATCATAGAAGATTTCATGAAAAACTCGCTTTGATCGGAGCTATATATAGTATATATCCCATACAACCGATCGTTCAGATAAGGTGGTTCTTTGCCATTTTTTTTATATTTATCTTAAAATCGTTTAGGTATGTACATCTGTTCACTATATATTTCTTATCTTATACAGCGCATTATTTAGAGATTACGAATGGGATAAGATTATTGTTCAGCCCCATTCATGAAAGGTATGAATTCTTCGGCACAGCCGAAGACAGTCGCGTCCTTATTAGTTTTTTGTTGTTTTAACTTTGCCATGATAATGCGACTTCAAGCGCCTGTTGTGACTGTCCTTGTGCTTTTGCAGTGCAGCTCAGCGCAGCATACATTTTGCCGCACACATAATGAGATGCGTTGATCAGCAAAAATTATACTTTAGCGCGTTATGTTTTTCACATTGTTGTTGTTTCTGTGCTCGTATTTTAAATGTTTTATGTTTTTTGTGTTTTTTTATATTTTTTTTTAAATTTTTGCTTATGCAATAATGCTTACCACCTCACGTACATGCCAATCTACTTATTACGTAAATATATATTTATTAAGTACTAAGTAAGTAAGAACGTATGTATGTATGTGTGTATCAGCCATCAAGTGTTGCATGCTACATTTTTTATTATTCAGTTCCAAAAATGCAACGCCATCAGCAACACATTTCAAAAGATTTTTGCTTTCGTTCGTTCATTCCCAGTTCATCGCCAATTTGGTTTTTCATTAGGTTCCTACATTTTCGGGTGATCTCAGATGTTGTTTTTTTTGCACCTTTTCCTACTATTCATAATGCTCTGGCGTATTTTTGTTTGTATTTGCTTATGTGCAGGTGTGCGTACGCGTGTGTTGTCGCGCGTTGCATGCCACTAACGGTTTAGATAGATATGCATTTAACAGTTTTTTGCGCGTTTTGTTTTTGTGTTCATCGCGTAAATGGAGTTCTTTCGGTTAAAACGAAAATAAGTTTTAACAAAAATGGAAAAAATTGCAAACATGCAATAGACGGTGCAAAAAGTTACTACTTCAAATGGGCAAATAATACAAAAAAAATATTGAAAGTGAGTATCGAATAGATAATAAAAAAATTACAAAAAAAAATAATTACAAATAAAAATTGAAGTGTGTGCAACAATTGTGATGCTTGAGCAGGTAATGCTTGTACGTATGTATGTTCACAAATTAATCTGACCTTTATTTATTTTTTATTTTTTTTTCAAAATATTAAGAAATTTTTTTAAAGCACACGTCATACTCTTTTTTTGCGTGACCTTGTCATGTTTCTAGAGAAAGTGTTTGTTGACATAACAGATTTTAAGATGTGTGGCAACGTTTTCTATATATTAAGAATTGAGGTTATGAAAAGACAAGCGCAAAGCATTCTTAGTTAAAGCTCTGTCATATAAGATTTTCAATGCAGCAACTTGCTCTGACAGATGAGCGGCTTGTATGTATTTGCATGGAGAGTGACAAATAGCGCATCACTAGCGCCATCTGACATGAAAAGGTAGTCGACTTCCAACTTTTGCTACAAGCAAAGCATCAGATGAAGAATTTGATATGTCTTTTGGCTATGACTGCTGTCAGATTTTGCAAGTGTAAGGTGAATAAAGGCCTCACTGAATATGTTCATAAAAAAAAAAAAATTATGTAAGGCGCGATAACCTCCGAAGAGATCTAAGGCCGAGCTTCTCTTCCAATATGCGTCCTGCTCCTCTTGATTTTCCCTACAAATTGGCCGGACGGGACCTACATGTTTTATGCCGACTCCGAACGGCATCTGCAAGGCAGATGAGTTTTCACTGAGAGCTTTTCATGGCAGAAATACACTCGGAGCGCTTGCAAGACACTGCCGAGGGAAGACCCTGCTTAGAAAAATTTTCTTCTAATTGAAAAACCTTATTTCTAAAATTTTGATGTTGCTTTGCCCGGGGTTTGAACTCAGGGCATACGGTGTGGTAGGCGGAGCACGCTACCATCACACCACGGTGGCCGCTCATAGTGAATATGCTCATAGTGTTAGCAGAATTTGTTTGACGGCCAAACGGAAGAACTCCAATCTGGTGCCAGGACTTATGTTATAGAATAACTCTGTCCTCCAGACTATCGATGCTTAGCATTACGGGAGCCCTGAAAACAACCCCGACGGCTGCACTGTATGCCATTCTGCACATTCCACCTATAGACCTGGTAGCAAAGAACATAGCATTAACAACCGCAACCAGGCTCGGTGCCTCGGGGCAGCTTGAGCGCCGACCATATGGCCATAGTAGTATAGCGTCATCAATCGCAAGACGAACAGACTACCTGATTCCCTATCTGCGCTTCGAGGAAGATCTTAAGGCCACAATACAGGTGGACGGTTAGCGCAAGGGTGCGCAAATGGCGGACGAGGTGATACATGTGTACACAGATGGTTCCAAAATAGTAGAAGGAGTAGGGTCTGCGGTATACTGTGCTGATCCGGAAATAAGCAGATCCTACAGGCTTCCGTATTACTGTAGCATTTTCCAAGCAGAAATATTAGCCGTAACCAAAGCAGTAGACCCCCTGGAAGAGAATAGCTTAAGCTGTAACCTTGTTAACTTTTATATTGACAGTCAAGCAGCAATTGAGGCAATAATCTCGCATAGCACAGCATCTAAATGCGCGTTAGAGTGTAAGCAGTCTCTGGAGAGAATCGGGACAGGGAGAAGCATACATCTATATTGGGTCCCAGGGCATATGGGAATAGATGGAAATGAAAAAGCGGACGAACTAGCTAAAAAGGGCGAATCCCTTGAAGCTTGCTCCCTAGACGTCCCAATTAGACTGGGCGAGATTAAGCGAAGGCGAGAGGTGCACATGAGCGACCAAGCGGAAAAGGCGTGGGTTCAAGCGCGGGGTTGTAAAGTGTTGAAAATTATGTGTAGGTCTTACAACCTTAGACTAACAAAGTTGCTTCTATCATTAAAAAGAGAGGACTGTAGGCTCATGACGGGTATTCTGACTGAACTCTGCCTTCTGGCGTCACATGCCTTTAAATTAGGCTTGTTCAGTGATAGCAGATGTAGGAAGTGTGGGTCGGAGGAGGAAACGATCGAGCCCGTTCTGTGCTCGTGCCCTGCACTTGCCAGGCTAAGACTCCAGCTATTAGGAGTGATACAGCTGTCAGATCTAGAAGCAGCAAGTGTCTTAAGTCCTAAGTAGCTTTTAGCATTTGCCAAGAGGACGGAGTTATTTTATAACCTAGGTCCTGGTTTTTCATAGGGTTTTTCAGTTTGGTCGTTACAACAAACTTCTGGTAACACTACGGACTCAATCAGTCTATGTGAGGTCCTGATGGACCCGCCGGTTCAACCTAACCTAACTCTGTCCTCTTGACAAATACTTGAATTTTTCTAGGACCTAGCCTAACTGCTTCCTAGAGATCTGGCAACTCTGCCGCCCCTAAAAATGGATCCTTAACCTAGCGACCGCAGGACATGAGCACAAAACGTGCTCAGCCGTTTCTTCCTACAGCTCGCACTTCCTACACCTGCTCTTACTGACGAGTCCTAACTTAAAAGCATGTGACGAAGGCAGTGTACAGTTAGTAAGTTCATCATGAGCCTTAAGTATTCTATCTTCAGAGATATGAGCCACTTTGTGAGTCTAAAATCGTAGGCCTTGCACATGCGCTTTTGTCCACGCTTCTCCTGCTTGAAGGATCATATGAAACTCCTGTCTCCTTTTGATTTCTCCCAAACGGATTGGCACGACTTTCGTCGATTCGGCGAGTGTTGCACTCTCTTTTGTCAACTCATTGGCCTTTTCGTTACTTTCTATCGCCTTATGAGCGGGAACCCAGTATAGATGTATGATCCGGCCTGAGTGAAGTTTTTCCAATGCTTCTATACATTCCAAAACACTTCTTGATGGAGTATTGTGTGGGATTATTGCCTTAATCGCCGCCTGACTATCAATATATGTATATATTAACGCGACTGCAGCTTAAGCACTCTTCCTTCAGAATTTCTGCTGCTTTCTTCACGGCTATAATATCCGCCAAAAAGACGCTCCACTAAACTGGCAGCCTGTACGATCTACTTATTTCCGGATCGACACAGTAAACAGCCTACCCGACCCCTTCCATTAATTTGGAGTTCGTTGGTACTTTTCTAACACTTTTCACAATTAATAATCGCATTTTAACAATTGAAGAGTAGACGAAATATGTTAAAAAGTATTTTGCTTGTATAATGAAAGACACGTTCATTACCTTACAAAGCAATTGATCAGCCGCTTGCTTGCTACGCGTCCCTAATATGCTCACCGAGCCTAAGGGATACTTACTGTAAGAAACTACAGGTCTGTCAAAACACCGCTCTCCGAACTGCGAGTACTCAACCCCCACCTACAAGAGACTGAAATGAAATTTTGAACAAACAGTTTCTGCTGAATATCCAGACACCTGGGTCCTCAGGGACTTAAGCCCGTCTCTCAGGGGCTTAAGAAGTAATCTCTGCAAGCATTATGAGGAAATTCGGTACTTATAGAAAAAAAAAATCACATAAAGTTCATCAGAGAGACACACCAAAAGGCGTTCGACCTCTATGCCAGGAATTGTACGGCAAATCCCATTCTTAAAGTCAAATAACCTAAACTCGCAAAAGCTGCCTTCCGAGGGAGATGCACTTTAACCCAGTTTAACTTCAATCTGGATGCTGTAATAGGTTAAAATCTTACCTCTCCAGAATCAAACCCGATATTATATTTGTACGTCCTGCACGTTAGGTGTTCCGACATGACACCAGCCGTCTTCTTAATTGCATTGTGGAACCAGGGCCTCGAACACAATTTTCTCTCTGGTTCACTCCTGTTGGAACTGCCAGTTTCATCGGATTCCCATTACAGGATATTGATGACAATTTGTGAGTGGTCGCACCTTTTGGATGGGGCAAAGCACTGTTAAAACAATAATAACAAATGTGATAAAAAAATTTAATAATTCCTTTTTCTTAAAGTTTAAGAAAATTATTTAGTTAGACAGTCGGTTGCAAGTCAATAAAGCGCTCGATCACTCAACAGACCGAAACCTTCGATTAACGCGAAGCCTATTGCTTTTACAAAATTTTTTCGTCATATTCATATTATAGAAAAATTAAAACAATTTCGCTTTATTACCAGCTAGGTTTTTGTATGCCGAGCTTTTAACTCAAGCACACTTGCACTAGTGTTAAAGTAGTCGCCTTTATCCATTCAGCCGTTTGAATACTCGCCGCCCGCTTTCTAATTTGTATTTAAGCTTTACAATTTTGTAGCACACCAAAGCGGGTACATGGTACTTACATATATACTGTAAGTGTTTAAACCCCATTTGAGAAGAATATATTTAGGTGGTGTTCAACAGAACGTGGTTGGTGACTTTGGATTTATTGCATAATTTATTATTATATATTTAATATTGTTGTTCGCTTGAGTATTAGGTGTTACAGTTGAATTTTTAGATGACGTTCTCCTTTCCGTACTCATTTCCTAAGCAAATATTCTTAACAGATCCATATATTCGGCCAGTACTTTTCGCGGTCCAAAAAATTATCCACCTTACTATATTCCTCACCTGCTTCTGGAGATTTCCATCTAACTGACCTCAATTGACATTATTCCCATTTGAACTGGTCGTTTGGCCGTTGTCCTTATGTCACTACACTGTGTTACTTGTCATAATTGCAGCTCTTCACTTGGCTTACGTTTGTGCATGAGTGCATTCGTGTAAAGGTTTTCAGACTCAGCACGTTATGGAGGTTTAGAAATTAGTGGGTTCGAGATTATACTAGTAAAGTGGATAACATTTTCAAATCATCATATATATTATTTCTAATTGCTGTTTTTATGTACGGGTCCCTTCTTCGCTCTTATATGGAATCCAAATCTATAAATAAAGTTTTGGTTGTAAAGATAGAGATTCGGGCTATTAGCGAGCTTTGGGCAATTTTGGTCTTTGTGCTTTTGTTTAGCTGTATTTTATTAAAATATTTTTTTTTTAAATAAACAATTGTGAGCATAAAAAAAAGAAATCTATTTGTACTATGGCATTATTGCTACCATACGCTAGTTGGCAGCGCAAGCTGTAAGTCTTAATTGATTGATAGAGTAGCTGATTTCTGTTGATATTTGATAAGAGGCTTTTATATTGGTTGCGCAAGATGCCCACGGGTCCGGCTCGTATCTATATAATTAGCGAGTGAAACTATAATAACTGCTGTGTGAAATATCACTCTATCTCGACCTCAGGATTTGTTTCAAAAACCCCCCTCTAAGAAGTTGGTTAAAGAACGCCGTATCCTAGACTTTTTTCTCAAAACTCCTTACCTCGCATCAAAATATATTGAATTCAAGTTCATTGGGACACTTTCGAAACATATTTTAAGGAAGGGCGTTTTTCTGTACCAGGGCATTCTTCAAACAAATTCTGAATTAGGGCATTTTTCAAAAGTTTTCTGAGACAGAGCGTTTTCGAAACGCAAAAAAATTCGCTTATTAAATTTTAAGCTTTTCTGTTATACGTCCTTCGAAAAAAATTCTGAAATAGAAAGTTTTTCTAAAGTTTTCCCTTTTCGAATTGGAAGCCGGGAATGGTTGATATTCCAATCAAAATAAAAAACAACTTTGGCTCAGCAAGTTTAAAGCTTTTATGTTGAAAGTTCGTCCAGAAAGTTCTTAAATAGCACGTTTTTCAAAGTTTTTGCGTTTTCGAAACAGCAGCCGAGATAGGTTGATATTCCACTCAGCCAAAAAAAAGTTTTGCTATTTGAATTTTAACCTTTTTCTCGTTCTAACATTAATTTATATCACACCATGAAGCATGTGTATATTAAAGTATGCACAAAACCCGTCTGCCCTTTTTTGAAATTTTCCCACCAACAAAATACCTTAAATTTCCTCCTTTTTACACTTACATCGTCAACCTAACTCGAACGCTCACACCTGCCCTCTAAGCATTTCTCGTTTCGCAATTTACATTTAATGTTTTAACAACTGCTGCAGGCTCATTTGTGTTGTTATTGTAGCTCCTAATTTGAGTATCTATTCATATATACCTATTTTGCTAGAAATGTGCTATAAATGCTAAATGAAAATAGGAAAAAAGCTCTGTTCATTGCATGTCATTTGTTCATCTATTCATCCTTGTTTATTCAATTGCTGTATTTTGAATTGTTGACCACCAGTTAATTAACAGCATCATCAAAGTAAGCCAATAATAAAATGCAACATTGTTGTTGGTGTTTTGTGAAAAAAGGAGAGAAAAACGACGTTAGAGCAGCAATCATTGAACAAATACTAACAACATTAACAACATCTAATGCAACAAAATAACAAAGTTTAACACAGCAACTATAATGAAATACACAAACTAATAGCCAATAGTCCGTACAAAATTTGCAGTTGAGCTAATAGGCGTTTGTGTTAAACTGAAAGTTAAGCGCCAAATACACGACAAGAACATTTCCGCGAACATTCCGCAATCTTGTTCGCAGCTTTGGCCATACACCATACGAACTTTTGGCCGAACATTAGTTCTCTTTCAGACAGCGATGAATACGGACAACAATTGTGCTGCAGCAATATTGCTCGCTGTGGCAGATTAAAGTCGCATAATCATTATTCTTTTTAATTCTATTACAATAATCTTTGCTTTTTACTTGCCACAATGATGGCAAAGATTTATACATTTCAATAAATTCACTCAGAAATTTTTTATTGTCCATTTTTCTTTTCCGCGCACGTCTGTTCCGTTCAGAAATTACTACGATTATGACCTATTTCGCCATACACGCACGAACAGTTCGCGCAAATGTTCGCCAAAAATTAAAATATTTTGATTTTTGGCGAACATTTGCGCGAACTGGCAAACACCACCATACACGACAGAAAAGGTCGCAGGAACATGACATAACGGGAATGTTCGCGGAAATGTTCGTGTCGTGTATTTGGCGCTTTAGATCTGGCTATTGTTGCTTTGACAAAGCAGTCGATACGCACCATCTGTCTATGTTCTCCTTGCCGCTGTCAGTCTAACTTTCCGACTAGCATGCTTTTTATCGTATTTCTGCACTCTTCGTACACGTTTTGTTTTATTTGCAACCCATTGTGGGTGGTGATAGCGCCCCTTTCACCTGCTTATCTCCCACAAATTTGCCAGCCAGACTTTACAATAATTTCACCATTAACGCTAATTTACAGCAATTTATGCAAATGCGTTTATTGCGTGTTGTTGCTATAATGTTTTTATACTCAGCGTGCTTTGTCCACAGAGTATATTAACTTTGATTAGATAACGGTTAGTTGTACAGGTATAAAGGAATCGAGATAGATATAGACTTCCATATATCAAAATCATCGGTATCGAAAAAAAATTTGATTGGGCCAAGGCCGTCCGTCCGTCTGTCCGTTAACACGATAACTTGAGTAAATATTGAGATATCCTCACCAAATTTGGTACATGAGCTTATCTGGATCCAGAATAGATTGGTATTGAAAATGAGCGAAATCGGGTGATAACCACGCCCACTTTTTATATATATAACGTTTTGGAAAACACAAAAAAACCTGATTATTTAGTAAATAATACACGTAAAATATTGAAATTTTACGTGTGGACTGATATTGAGACTTTTGATGAAAATTGGAAAAACTTTTTTAAAATGGGCGTGGCACCGCCCACTTGTGTTAAAATCAATTTTACAAATATTATTAATCATAAATCAAAAATCGTTAAACCGATCGTAACAAAATTCGGTAGAGAGGTTGCCTTTACTATAAGGAATGTTTTGAAGAAAGATTAAAGAAATCGGTTAAGAACCACACACACTTTTATATAAAAGATTTTTAAAAGGGTCGTGGACGAATAAGATAAGCTATAATTTTGCAAAAGAGATTTATATCAATGGTATTTCATTTCCCAAGTGGATTTATAACAATAAATAGGAAAAATTTCAAATCAACAAAAATGTTCGTGGCACCGCCGCTTTTATGACTAAGCAGTTTTCTATTTTTCGGGAGCCATAACTCGAAGAAAAATTAACGGATCGTAATAAAATTGGGTACACAAATATTTCTAGTAAAAATAGACGGGATCGGTTAAAGACCACAGCAACTTAGATATAAAACAAGTTTCAAAGGGTCGTAGACTAGAATAATAAGCTATAACTTAGCAAAAAATAGTTTTGAATCAATGATATTTCCTTATCAAGTTTTATTGTAAGAGGAAATGGGGAGACATTTTTTTTAAACGGGCGGTGCCACGTGTTATGTAGAAAAGCAATTTATCTGAAATAAAATATGCAAATGAAGCTCACGCTAAGTATATAATGTTCGATTACATCCGAACTTAGACACCTTTACTTGTTTTTTGTTGCTATTGTATTGCATTTGTAACAGCTTTGGTATGTTGTTTTTGTTATTGTTATTTGCATTTTGCTGCAGCTGTAACCACACAATTTCCGTCGTTGTGTTCATTGCAGCATAAAAAATTCAATATTTGCTGATTACACTACAACATTAAATGCGCTGCTGTTGTTGTTCTTTTTGTTGTTGTTATTATTGCTGTTGTTGTTTGCATTGATGTGTTATGCGTTTAATGCTATATTTTTGTTATTTTTGTATATTTTGTTGTATTTGTTTTGGTATTTATAATATATTAATGCAATCTATATACAAATGCTGCATGCATCTTACTGTAGTTGTTGTTATTTGTATTGTTGTTGATTATATTATTCGTTTTTTAGTGGTTGGACATACTTAGCCACATCATTGGTATCCGTTTGCTAAAGTTTAGTTTAGAAAAATCCGGCCGTGTTGACACATTCGTTCTCTTTTTTCAATTGAAAAATTTTAGTATTCATAAACAAAATCAAAATAAACAAATTTTTCTAAAAAAATAATCACACAACAAATTTTTAAAATTAAATCAATTTTCAAAAAGAAATATTTAACATCTCTAGATATACATACACCCATATGCATCATATTTATATGTATGTGTAACTTTATCTAAAAAGTAAATGAAGAAGAATTAGCAGTAAGCGAAAAATAATGTGTATTCATCAAAGCTGCAGCCAGCAAGCCAAAACGTCGAAAATATGCAAAATAAGAAAATGAAGTAAAAAAAAGGCAAACGCAAAAGTATTATGGCGTTAAGGCTTTGTGTTCTTTATTTTTTGAAAAGTGTAATATGCGTTATGTTTTAAATTTTTTTATAAAACAAAAAATGTTGGGAAAAATGTTCGATATGCTGCCGCTGGGAATGATGTGAAAAGCGGGACCCATGGTGCGTATACGTAACTTTTAGACACTTTGCAATGATGAGTGCCTGTGAGAAACAAAAAAAATTTGTGTTTTAAATTTGATGTCTTTTTTATTTTTACTTCCTTTATATTAGGTCGGTTGAATGTATGTCCGCTTTTCATATAAATCTTGCAATCGATTTTTAAGTAATATCTCATTGAGCTAGAGTCTTGAAATTTCAAACTTAATTCATAGGCCGATGACAGTAAACAACATAATACATTAAGAAAAATCGTACGGCACAGGGGGAATATCGCGATTAATTTTTAAGAGGCATCCCTTTGAGCTACAATATTCATACATAGTTTGCGAAGTCAATGACAATTCATCAAAGTGGGGAGATATTTAGAAATCGCGTCAGAATTTGGAAAATTTTGCGCACTTCCTTTATATACATAAATGTACAAAAATGAGCGAAAAATGTGTCGTTATACAATGACATATTCTCGCTGAACTTTGATTTTAAAATTTTGACATAGAAATTGTAAAAATATTTATGAGAGATACAAGTATAAAGGCAGAACGCAGTCAATTGACTATATATCGCTAAGTTGACTCCTTTCCTGCCAACTTTCCAATGTGCGCTCCTTCTTTTATATTTACTGGGCGTGGTTATTGACTGTTTCATTTTCAATACCAAACTATTCTGAGTCCAAATATGAATTTGGTGAAGATATCTCAATATTAGCTCAAGTCATCATGTTAACGTGCGGACAGACAGACATACGGACAGAAGGACATTGCTAAATCAAATTTTTTTTCGATAATCATGATTTTGACATGTGGAAGTCTATATCTATCTCGATTCCTTTATACCTGTACAACTAACGGTAATCCAATCAAAGTTATAAAACCCTGTGTAGAAGTACAGCTGGTTATAACCAAATAGACCAAAACTTCATAAAAAAATTATATGAATGAATGAAAATAAAATTAAAATATTAAGAACAAAAACCACAAAGGGAAGTTTTTGCTGAATTTCTATAAAAATTAAAAATTATAATATATTAAATTAAAAAAAAAAACAAGATAACGGAAAATACAAATAATCTTAGAAATTGATATACAAAACATGAAAATCAGAAGATTTAAAAATCAAATATATCAACTGAAAAAAAAACTAAGAAGTACATATAAGGAAAAAAAATTTAAATAGTTATAGGATTTGAAAGTTCAAATAAAAATAAATAAATTGATAATACAAATAAAAATTAATATAAAATAATAAAAAATAAGTCCACCAAAAAAAATGCACTTTAACAAAAAGCACAGAAATAAAAAACTTTACTAAAAAAACAACAAAAAAATATTTAAAGAAATTTATATCAAATAAATAAACTCAGTCAATTTAATATATTAAAATAAAAAAAAACAAAAAAAAATCTTAGCAAATAAAATACAAAAAATGGAAAACAAAAGATTGAAAATCAAATTTATCAATTAAACAAAAAACATAGAAACAAATAACTTTCCTAAAAAATTATTTTAACAAATTAACAAAAAAAAAAAAAAAAAAAACAAACATAATATTTAACAAATTTAAATTAAATAAATAAACTCAGTCAAATCCCATTTTATATCGAAAACAAAAATAATGTAGAATGTTTTTGGCCATTAATATAAAATATTTTAAAATTTTATTGAGCTCAAGGCCGGTTTTAAATAAAACAAATAAATATGTTATTGTTTTAATTTATTTTTACTCAATATTTCGAATTCAGTCTGAATTCATCATCAGGAGTTGTTCTTTGAAAACAAAAATGTATAAAATGTTTATAAATTAAAAAATACAAATAAAAAATAATAATATGAGAAAGAACTATCAATCACAACAAATAAAAATTTTGTGTGAAGCTTGCAATAAACTAAAAGTGTTACAAACTAAAAGTGTTGAGAAACAGAAAAAAATTAAAAAAAAAACTGATGCAAAACAAATACAAAAGTCGTAAAAAAATTAAAAGAAGCCAAAAAAATTAAAAAACCTTAAAAGAAAAACTTTAAAATTAAATATAATTTGAAACGTGATGAACCGAGAAGTAATGAAAAAATAAACAAAATTATTTACTCTGAAATATTCTTAAAATTGAAATTAAAAAAAATAAATGAGCTTTTTACAAATCAATATGTAAATTGCAGAAAAAAAAAAATGCATCAATAACAAAAACTGAACATCTTACTTACTTACTTAATTGGCGCTTAAACGTCCAAACGATTATGGCCGTCCAACAAGGCGCGCCAGTAGCTCCGCCAACCGGCGCCAACTGGTCACACCAAGGGACTTTAAATCGTTTTCCACCTGGTGCTTCCAACGGAGTGGGGGCCGCCCTCTACCTCTGCTTTCATAGGCGGGTTCCGATAGAAACACTTTCTTGGCTGGAGCATCATCTTTCATCCACATAACATGGCCTAACCAGCGCAGCCGCTGCGTTTTAATTTGCTGGACTGTGTTGATGTCTGCGTATAGATCGTACAGCTCATCATTAAATCTTCTTCGGTACTCGCCATCGCCAACGCGTAGAGGTCCATAAATCTTTCGAAGAACTTTTCTCTCGAACACTCCCAAAGCCGCTTCATCTGCTGTGGTCATGGTCCATGCTTCTGCCCGTATATAGCAGGACGGGTACGATAAGTGACTTGTAGAGTATGATTTTCGTTCGCCGAGAGAGGACTTTACTTTTCAATTGCCTACCTAGTCCAAAGTAGCATTTATTAGCAAGATTGATTCTTCGCTGGATTTCAGTGCTGATGTTGTTGCTAATGTTGATGCTGGTTCCCAAATAAAGGAAGTCTTTTACTATTTCGAAATTATGGCTGCCAACAATAGCGTGGTTGCCAAGACGCATATGCGCTGACTCTTTGCTGGATGACAGCAGGTACTTCGTTTTGTCCTCATTCACCATCAAACCCATCTTTACCGATTCTTCTTCCAGTTTGGAGTAAGCAGAGCTAACAGCGCGGGTGTTTAGGCCGATGATATCAATGTCATCAGCATATGCTAAAAAAACTGAAAATAGTAATGGAAAAAAGGTTAAAGTAATCAACTTTTACACAATATTTTCATGTTATCGCAATTTAAAAAATTTAATTTAGAACAAACAAAAACAAAGGCCAATTAAATAGAAAAATGTTCCTTACAAAAAGTATAGCAAAAAACAATCAAATTTATAGAAAAAGGAAAAACCATATTTCAAAATTTAAAAATAAATATAAAAATAAAAATATTGGTAAAAAAAGCCAAAGGCAATTAAAGATAATCATTAATGAAAAAAAATTTAAATTTTGTGTGCGACGGCACACTAGCACAACAAACAAAAAAAAAAATAAATATAAAAAAAGCATGAAAAAGAATAAAAATATATACATATAATTGAAAAAATTCTAAATAGATTACAATATTAAGTGAAAAATCTAAAAGCCGAATTGAAACTTAAATGCAATTAAAAAATAAATAAAGATAGAGATATAAAGTTAAAAAAAAACCTGCAAAAATTCTTTGAAATTATTATGGAAATAACAGTTAAAACATAGGACCACTAATTGATTTTTAGATAAGACAGGTAAAAAGAATATTGAAACATTAAAATAATGGCTATATCTTCAAATCAATTTTTGGAAAGCTTCTTACAATCAGTTTAAAATTTTGATTTGATTCGCGGTTACATACAATGTTATGAGACGTCAATTTTAATTGCTAAACAATTTTTATTATATTACACAAATTTCAAAACTTCAATTAGTACCATTTACAAATAAAATTTGCATGTGCAAAATATTCGACGCTCACTATAGCACGGCTTCACTGTAACTGGACGACCAAGTTGAACCAACTACTCGTTTGAATTGCTCAGTTCTAATAAAATTAAAAATATTCATGTATTTAATTACATACCATTCATTCTAACAAAATATTTAACTCCTTAAGAATTCAAGCAGCACAAAACAACAAATTAATATCTCTCATGATACCCATAACCCATTTTTAATTTACTCTGAAAACTCAAAACTTCAACCAATACTCTTACCACCTTACCCAAAGAGACGCACATTCACAAAACATTTATGTATCTATGTCTACCCCATATTTTTAGTAGCAAAACTCGACCTTAACTAAAAAAATAAAAGAAAAACTGCCAAATCAAGAAACAAAACACAAACACTGAACAAAAAAAAAACACAAAACATAAAATTACTGTTAGTTTTCATAGTTGCGAGCTACGCTTGTGTGAGCGATTTTTGGCGGGAAATACCGCCAACGTCTGCGGCTGTGTCTAGCTTTTCATTAGAGTAGCAACTTCTAGTGAATCATAACTATGCTCATACATATTTATGAATGTATGTATATGTCACGTAGCCTACAACCATTTCATGCTCGTAGGTAATTGTCGTTTTGATTTTTGTGTTTCTTTTATAAGCTTTTGTCTTTACTGCTAAATCGAGTATTGCTTTTTAATTCTTTTCGTTATTTATGCTATATCGTTGATCAGGCGCACATACTTTTCGTTTTGATTTTTCTTTTAATTGTTTTTTTTTTTTTTAATTTGGTGTATGAAATTGTATTGCATTTGAAAAGTAAATTATTTTCTTTGTTTTATGTTTCATTTGCGTTATCTTTCGATGTTTTTGAGTTATTTTGTTTTGTATTAGTGTTAATTATTAAGCAAGCATCGCTGTCGTAGCCGATAGTTTGGTGGTCGCTGTAATTTCCCTACAAAAATGCGATTAGTCCAGGATTAGTCCGGCAGGAGTTGCAAAGGAGTATGCGACCTATGCCAGTAATTAATTGTTTGTATGAGTTGAACTGTTCCCTTTTGTTTGAGCATGTCCTATGAAGAGGCTAGTTGTACCCATTTATTCCCAAAGGAGATCGATAGTACCAATCCCCTTTGTACCCTTTATGGTAACATATGAAGACTAGGCCCTTTTCGGTAAAATAAGGACTCAAATAGCGACCAGTTGCATTTTTCATGGTAAAAACACAATCGAAGGATTTGCTAAGCCACCAAAACTATTTGATGTAAGTTGTTTGCCCGCTTTTCAAAGAGGAGAAAAAAATATTCTCCGAAAATGTAACCCTAACTCCGACGTAGTCGTCATTTATTTTCTGTATAGGGATCCGAATTTTCTTAAAAAATTTTATTTAATCGCCCGTAATCTTTTTTTATTTTACTCATTTCGCTGTAGCTTTTTTTTTTTAATTTCTTAAAATGGGCTACATAGATTTCAAATTGATTAATCCCAACTATACCCAAAAGGGACTAAAGTAATTATGCCCAATTGTAGACAAAAAAGATCAATCGGAGACCAATCTCTTTAGGGATTAATCGCACGATTTTTTGCAGGGTCTGTTCTGACAGTCTAACAACATCGTAACCGACATCGTCTCTAACACTGCTATCAGCGCACAGTGTAAGAAATCAATGAAATTTTGCACAGAGCCTTTGCTGTCGCAATATAAGAAAAACGAAAATTTCGAAAATTTATGAAAATTTTACGAAAAATTCGTACTTTTGATTCTGAGTTTTCTGTTTTTCTCTGAATTTTTATAGGTATGCTCTTTTATTGTCCAATCAGTTTTAGTCTCACAAAGCACAAGTTATAGGTCTCTCAAAATTCGCATTAATTTTTTTAAAAAAATTTTTTTCGAGTTAGTCTCAGATTTTCTTCCCTATAAAAAAATAAAGCTATGCGCTCAATGATCATTAGCGACGTGAATTTCGAACGATACCTCATCGATACTTTTGTCGTTAAATGACGATAGTTTCTAATCGATACTCCTAATTCACAAGTCACATCAGCCCTGCTTAGCGATAACTGACGCTGAATTGGGAGCACCAAGGGAGGTCAATCTCCTTCTTCCACCTGCCTCACCCAACTCAGTGGTGCTCTCCCACTTTCTCTGCTTCCAAACTGCTATGTCGACTGAAGTAATTTCTTGGTCGAAGCGTCTTCGTCGCATATCATGACCTTGCCAGCGATGCCTTTGGGGTTTTATTCGGTGCACTATCTTTATATCTGCGTAAAGCTCATACAGATTATCATATTACCGTCTTCGATACTCGCCGTCGGCATTACGGACAGGATCATACAGCTTCCTGAGAACTTTTCTCTTGTACACTTCACGAATCATCTCATCTTATCTCGACATCGTAAATGATTCCGAGCAATACATCAGGACAGGTATTATGATCGACTTGTAGAGCGTGATTTTTGTTCCTTTCAATCAGCCCAACATAGCACTTGTTAGAAAATACCATCCATCAGTAAAAAATCAATCACAAAGCTATATAACATGTATGGATAACATCAAAAACTAATGGGCTAGGAGTGCCCTCAGTTTGCATTTGTTGGGATTAAATAAATCTTGTTTTGGTAGAAAATTTGTATCTTGTGATATTTGTATCAATATTTTGGATATTTTGTATTTTTATCACGATACTATCAGGTACTCATTATTTGTAAAAGGATATCTGAACCGAGTCCCAGATCCAAACTTTGTTTTCGATATTGTGTCCCTTACGACAATATTTGTTTTCTAAGCTCCTAAGCATGCAAATGCGATACCATATCTCCCGTCATTTGTTCATGCCTTGCTCAATGCAACACATCTCTATTATGTCCGCGATTTCATTCTTTGCATCGGCGATTACGTTTTCTTCGAAAATTGTTCTTATGCATCGAGTGCACGGCCGAGCACAGAACCCAGAATTAGAAAATATATTTACATATATAGTAAGACAGATATCCGCCTAAAGCCGCATATTTTGGTGTACCAGCACTGCTTATTAAGTGTAGCAATAATCTGAGTATCCCGAAGTGGCCCCATTCAATCTCGCTCTCTTTCTGAAGTGACACGTGATAGCACACGGAAACAGCAAAGTGATTTACTTTGTCCAAAAAAACAGGTTCCAACATGAAAAGAACTTCCAACTACCTTTTTGAGTATAAAAAATTGTTCAGAAGTAAACCTGAAAACAATTCCGACGTTATTCCGAAAAAAATACCTAAATAGTCCCAAATAATACCGAAAGTAGTAGCGAAAGAAATCTGGAAACGGTACGAAAATAGTGCCGAATGATATCGAAAACAATACCGAAATGATCACTAAGTGAACCTAAAATTATAGTAATTAAAATTTTTTTTATTTCGCCCAGAAAATAATAGTGCGCTTGCCAGATCAAGGCTCCATCTGCAAGGTGTGGCAGGATTGCCAGATCTGCAGAGAGCAATTAAGCTAGCTCTTGGAAAACTTCTAGTATTACACGGAGGGATGGAGTTATTTTAAAACATTACTTGTTGTTGTTGTTGTAGCGATAAGGATACTCCCCGAAGGCCTTTAGGAGTGTTATCGACGTTGATGGTCATTTGCCGGATGCAGATCCGGTTCGTTCCGGTAACAAGCGCCATAAAGGTACTAGCCCAACCATCTCGGGAACGATTTGGTATGGCCACATGCAACCTTCTGGGCCACACCGCCCTCCCACCCCTAGATCCATCATGAGTTCGGGGTCGCCAGAGCCTTGGCTGTTAATGAAACAAGATTCGCCACGGGTAGGTGAAGTTGACAATTGGGTTGGAAGAGCTGTATAATACGTTGGCAACCCCTTGAGAGGGTTGCGCTACACAACCCCTTGAATCAATTTGGTATTTTAGTCGCCTCTTACAACAGGCATACCCACCGCCGGTATATTCCAAGCCCCCTAACCAGCTGGGTACTTGGTCAAACGAATTCTGGACAACAAACTATGGGCATATTCAGTCTGGGTGACATCCTTATTGACCGGCCGGTTTATTCTAAGCTGACCTTGAGTTTTTATTACGCTCAGAAAATTATTTTTATTTTTAGTTTTTTATTTTGGTCGAAAAATAACAGTTATTTATTTAATTTTTATTTCTCTCGCAAAATAATAGTTATATGTGACCCGGCCTATGAAAAGGTGGCTTATGACTAAAAAAAAAAGGAAACTACTAAGAAACTGAAGAAATGTATTGTTTATCTTTAACAGCTGTTTCTCGCAATTTTTTTTTTTTTTTTTAGTCATAAGCCACCTTTTCATAGGCCGGGTCACATATATTAATTTTTGTTTAAATTGGTCCGGAAAGCGATCGCAATATTTACAACTTCA
The DNA here is from genome assembly GCF_040869045.1 of Eurosta solidaginis. Lineage (NCBI taxonomy): Eukaryota > Metazoa > Arthropoda > Insecta > Diptera > Tephritidae > Eurosta > Eurosta solidaginis. The sequence continues at coordinate 39,105,345 of NC_090323.1, forward strand.
TATTTCTCTCGGATAAAGTTTCATTTTAAATTTTTTACAATTTTTTTACTACTTCTGGGCGTGCTCGTTTCACTGTGCGGTTGCCGGCCCGCTTCATCAGACTCGATGAAAGTCAAAGTAAAATTCTAAACAATATGCAAACAAACATATTTCAAGTAAACATAGATATGTATTTACATATGTACAATGCTAGTATATATTAGAAACACAAACAACAACAACATATACATAACTAACTGCAGTGTACAACACCATTCATGTTATCTATCAAAATTTGCCATAAAGTATCGGTTTTTCACTTTTTTTTAACTTTTCCAGCTCTTCTTCGCGTTCGTAAACGTCAAGTGTTGTTATCAAAACAAACTATGTGAAAACATGAAAAGTTTGATAAGCCAAGTAAAATCATATACATTTTCAACTTATTCTATAGACAAGCATTTTAGTAAGGTGGCTCTAACGCACAACCAAGCAAACAACACCGGGGCGCATAGGTAACTTTTTTTTTGTAGTTTGGTAGCAGTGCAGTGCAGCAGACACCACAGACGATCAACAAAAACAAATCGCCAATGAAAGTAAAAGATAAGAAAAACAACCGACGTTTTGTAGCAACACAAAAGAAATTAAAACATTTTTTGTTGCTAACACGAAAGGGTGCATGGCGTTTGATGAGAAATGAGGTGCGTTCATTATTTGCATGGGGTGCTTGTTGGGTAGAGCAGGTAGTTGGTAATGGTCGTTTGGGTGCTAGAACTGAATTGAACTGCCAGGAGGGTTCCCATCGTAAAAGCTCTCATGAAATGCTTAAAAATTGGGCGGAGTGTTGCTACATTTTTGAGGTGTTGATGTACAAAACTGCGTGATGACAGCGATAAATATGTAGTTAAGTGCTATTGGGAGCCAGCGATGTAAATTCTTCTACAATGGTGTTCAGCTAAGTAAGTTAATTTGGCAGCACTGGTTAGTAGATATCTCTGTCATTGAGAAATCCTATTGGCCGCAATAGTGTGAATATACCAAGCGCGCCAACGCCTCGAAGGTTTTATGTTCTAAAAAAATATATTTCATGCCAATTTTGTAGGAAAAACTATTGAAAGGGAAGCTCGGCCTAAATCGCCTCGAAAGTGTATCGCGTAATTTCGTAATAATTAGTTGTAGTTTACAAATCTTAATCCACCTACCTGTTGTTGTTGCTGTAGCGATAAGGACACTCCACGAAGGCCCTGGGGAGTATTATCGATGTTGATGGTCCTTTGCCGGATGCAGATCCGGGACATTCCGATAACAAGCACCATTAAGGTACTAGCCCGAACATCTTGGGAACGATTTGGTATGATCACATGAAACCTTCTAGGCCATAACACCCTACCACCCCCTAGATCCATGAGGAACTTGGGGTCACCAGAGCCTCGGCTGTTAAAGAAACAGGATTCGTCACGAGTAGGTGAGGTTGACAATTGGGTTGGAGAAGCTATATATTGCGTTGGCAACCCCGTGAAAGGGTTGCGCTACACAACCCATTGTACCACTTTGGTATTTTAATCGCCTCTTGCGACAGACATACCTACCGCGGGTATATTCTAATCCCCCTAACCCGCTGGGGTAATCGTGAGGATTTCGACCAACTTGCCACTACCTCAGGTATGTCTGCAAAAGATCCTAAAATTGTCCCCTGACAAGGACTGCCAGGTCGTCAACAAAGACCACCATGAGGTAGGCGGATTCATTGGACTTATTCTAAATTGCTTCTAATGAATCCACCCAGCTCATGGTGGTCTATGTTAATAACCTTGCAGTCCTTGTCAGGGGACCATTTTCGGACCTTTTGGCTAGTTGCTCAAAATCCTCAGAAATTGTTTTATAACCCAAAATTGTACTTGTACAAGATTTCAACATGAGACTACCCTCCACTGACGGAGTATCGCTGACAACATAAAGTAAAGTAATTTGACTTAATACGGAGGGTAGAGCTAGGAAGCTTCGGCTGCATTTCGGAACATTGGTAAACACTGGTGGCTCGTCCTCTTCTTCTTGTATTGATAAGGAGATTCTCCAAAGATTTTGACGAGTTGTAATGGTGTTGATAGTCCTTTGCTAGATATGGATCCAGTACGTTCAGGGAAATAGCGCAATTAAAATACTAGTCTGACCATCTCCGCAACGATTTGATATGACCACGTTTAACGTTTTAGGTCATCCAATCCCCTCTTTGCGCGAGGAACTTGAGGTCGCCAGACCTTTGCCTGGTACTGTTTGCCAGTTTCTGTCTCTTAGCTTTACAACGCATGCTCTCCACAATGGAGAGGAGTGGGAAACTCACCTAACTTGTTTAGGGAGGAATCCTAGCTGCATGGGCAGTGATTTTGTTTGGTACTCTGTTGGGAACTCTGTCTCTGGAAGTCGCAGCTATCAAGTTGAACAACTGCTAGGACATTCAGATAGCAACCAAAACGCTGGTTCCCGAAATAGTGTCGTCCGATGTGGTTTTCGTGTACCTGAACTTCCTTACGATCTCGTCGTACTACTTTTCGATGAAATAATTTTGGGTGCCAGGGTATAGCGGTTGCCGGTAGTTCTCATGCGGGTCTTTAAGGCTGAGCTGGAACTTATGCGCCCGTGGTGGATGCAAATGGAAACTTTGGAAAACCGCTGGTCCTTTGCAGTGTTAGTTTTGCGAGGTGTGCCAGCTTAGCAAGTGCTCGACTGGCAAGTCCTCTCGCCAGGTTCCGATGTACTACTGGCCAAAGAAGCCTGCGACTATATCCAGTTCTAATATCTTTATATAGGTATAAGTGGTGTCTTTAATTTGAGCATGTGCGCGTGAATGACTAATTATACTTGCTTATGATTGAACGGACACTGTCGGGCTGATTTGCTTTATACCCCTACGGGTACTGTTAGATAGTTCCTCCTTTTTGCTCAGAGACTAATTGTACCATTTAATGTCTGACTGTACTGTCGTACAAGTCGCCTTTGTAACGTACGTAGGTCTGTCTGGTTCTTAGTTTTAGCTTACAGGTACCGTCTGACAGGTCCTCTTACTGCTCCCCTTTGTGTCGTCAAGGGTGCTTTAGAACAGGCTCGCTTTGTACCTTCACGGTAATGTTGGGAAGATATTCTTTATATGTATTGTGTTTTGTTTGAATATGCCCTATGAAGGACCAATTGTATCCCTTTATGCCTGAACAAATACTGTAGCATAGATTCTCTTTTTAATGTCACTGGTATTGTCGAACAGGTCCACATTTTTGCACCGTCAGATTAGTTTTTTTCGCTTACGGCTACGGTCGGACGGGTCGTCTTTCTATTCACATGGTAATACTTAAGTATATTTAGAACTGAGTAATCATAACTACAACCAACCGGGACTATGGGAGTCAGTTATTGCGAAAGAGATCTAGCGCGTCTCACTCCCTTTAAGGACTAGGCGCACACTTTCTTGCGCAGTACTCTTTAAATAGCCCAACTTTCGATTTTAAGGTTCGCTACCTGACTAGGAGCTCTGAGAGAAATAGGTTGCTGGCTTTAATTTTATGAGTTTCTGTCTGGAATCTTACATCCTTTGGAAATGTTTGATGAAAAAGTATATCGTAGATTTAGATATGTACATATGTATCTATGTATATACCTATCTGCTTTGGCGTCAAGGGTGATTGAGTAGCATGTGCGATATGGCAGTGAAAACACGTTCATATATTCCAAACATTCCCCAAAAATAAATTAAAACATTCAAAAACAAAAGCAACAAACAGAACTGAGAGCTATGCAGCTGTTGCAATTTGAAGGTGGAGTTGGGTGGTGGTGGTGGTTGGTAATGGGGCTAAAGTACCTTATATGTGTGTGCTAAGAGGGCTGACCAGACAAGGTGGTGGCCGGGTGAATGCACTAAACGGCAAGCTGGCCAACTCGACCAACGAGCTGTGTACGTATCTATCTATATACACGAAATAATACGAATGATAAGCACGACAATCAAGGCGCATACAAATTTTCACTTTTATATATATACCAAACTATGTACGTCCATATGTATGTGTGGATGTATGTCTATGCAGTCTTTCTTTTGTTTTTTTGTTGAAAATAGGGAAATTTTTTACTGTTTTTGGGTGCAGCGCGTCGCTCACTGCACATGTCAAGTAGTTGTAGTACTTTTGGCTTGTTGTTGCTGCTGTCGCATGTTGGCCATTGTGTACATATAACGGACTGCCATTTCGCCTCCTGAATGATACTTTAAACGAAAATGTTCGGCATAAATCCCATTTTCAAGCATTGGAGCGACTGAGACGCAAATAGTTAACGGACAGGAAGCCACTGTGCGTTGTTTGGTAGAAGTATGGTTAAAAGGAGGCGAGTGAGAGTGAAAATGGGTAGAGGGGCGCAAGTGCTACTTATAGTGTGCAATGCGTATGCAGGTGCATTGCATTTGTTTTCGTATAATCTCCGTTTGAATTTTTGTATATACCAAACTGGCAACACATATACAAACATATATGTGTGCGTACATATGTGGTATGTATGTATGGATGTGTGTACTTACCTTTGCTTTTATCGACTATGGAAATGCAAAATGCACATTGATTTGAGTGTTAAATGAAAACTCATTTCCTTTGATCTGTTATTTAGTCGTTTTTATGCATTGAAAATTATACATCTACATATGTTCTCATGCACACAGTTATCTGCCCTCAAAATGGGACGAAGTATGCAGTTGCTTAGTTTATAATTTTCATTATTGACGAAAATTATTTTGACATTGTGAACCGTTGGTATCAGCGCTTAGTATAAAGCGCCCATTACTCATACTTAGCATAGACTTGACTTGACTTGAGAACTGCCACTTACAGTTCTCTTAAATGAACATTGCATGTTACTGATTACTCAAAACTTGGCAACACTTAACTTGACTTAGAAGTCCGTTGAATTTTGATTTTCTATGTAAGTTCTAAGTGACGTTTACATTTTGAGATGCCATTTGCTTGTTTCCATTTCATTTTGACATTTTGTCATACAAATTGACATTTATTTAAAAATAAATTTCAACGCTGATTATGATGCCAGATTGTATGCGCTAAGTGGAGTATAATCGTGGCTAAGTTGCCAAGTTTACGCCAAGTCAAGTCAAGTCTATGCTAAGTATCAGTAATGGGCCCTTAGCACCCACTTTGGCATTGAATCTTTTGTTGAACATACAGCAGCGAAAGAAAAAATAGCAGTGACAATATTTAAAAAAGTTCATCAAATAAATGCTTTTATATTTTGGATATTTTAAGAAAATACTTCTGTGAAGTTTTTAACTAAAACTATTTAAAAAAATTTCAAAAAAGATTTCAAAAAAAATTCGAAATTCTAGTTTTACAAAATTTTTGTTGGCAGTTTTCAGAATTAATTTGAGTATGCAGTTTTGTAGCTCAATCTCAAGGTCTCTCAAAATCCGTATAGATTTTTAACAATTTTTTTTCTGAAGCGTGTTTAAGATTCTCCCCCTTAAAAAGTGTGACAAATTTTCCCTTCCATAAGAAAATTTTGAGTGATCTTTAACTTAAACTTTGTTAGACTACAAATTGATTGAGATTCAAATCTGCACACTCAAAAAAATTCTGAAAACTGCAAATTAAAAGTTCAAACTTTTCGTAGAATTTTCTCGAACTTTTTCGAAAACGGGTTTGAAATTGGTTTGCTTAGTTTCATTTACAAAATTCATAGAAGGGTTTTTTAAAATATCGAAAATAAAGAAAGATTCGAACTGGCGAAATTTGATAAATTTACCTCTGTAATTTATCTGTTCGCTGCTGCTCATCTGGTGGATATTGCGGGCAAGGCGCCTCGGACCCCATCTCGCTACATTGGCTAAGGCATTTCGAATCTAGGACATTCCAGCATTCTAACCTACCTTGACTGCATCCCAAATAGGACACACTAACAACTGTCGCTTGTTAAAACTTCAGAATAGTCATCCCCTCGAGGACTGTTTAACTGGTTAACGGATGAGTCGAAGTTGGATGGGAAAGCTAGAGGGGAGTTTTCTGTCAGGAGCTTGATATATGCTGCAAGTTTAAGTTGTCCTTTCAATGTAGCGTCTTCCAAGCGAAAGATTCCGCTTTAAGTGATGCGTTGGATGAAATAATGTTCAGCGCTGCTGCGGTTAGAGAATTTAACATCTACTCCGATAACCAAGGGGCTACTAAAGCCGGAAGTTCAAAGGAAGAATTCATGACCACTCTTGCATTTCTATTTCAAAATCATATAGATCCGTGGTCTTAGAATGTGGCTGTTAATGAGTACGCAGATCTCCTAGTTTGCATGGGCATACATTAATCGAATGTAGTTAGCTGTAGGGAAAACCGAGTACCCTTATTCACCTATGGTCTGTTCCTGTATAGATGGGCCTCGAAGCAGCTAAAACAATCTCTGGCAGGGCACTACCTCCTGCACGGTGCGGATATCCTTCCGGCCATTAAAGAATAGCAGGTGCTCTGTTGATATTATAGGGTTCGCAAAGACTCACCTATCAATGATGATTTGGGTTTTGACGGACCCCTGTGTAAGGGAACTCTACGAACTCTTCTCAAGTTCAGGAGAGGCTCGCTCAATGCCACTTTATCTTCTTCAAGGGCCAGGCGAGGTTTACTCAAGGCCATTTTACTAAGCCCCGCATCATTGAGCTTTTAGACCCCGTCTTGCTGCAGCTATTGGTAGGATGACGAGGTGGAATCATCGACACACATCGTGCTTGACTGTCTAGCTTTTTCCAAAATTGGATGAACGTATTTTTTTGGTCTTAGCTTCTTCTTTTGGTAGCGGTCTCGGCTCACTAAGATAGAACTATTGGACCTCTTCAAACACCTTTGTCGCTGCCGCTACATAAATGTTAGCTTCTGTTCCCGTTAACTTAAGGTCCTTGTCTAGCTCCACTGCTACGCACTTATTTCGTCTGCTCTCCTTACATTAAAGCCCGGAGGCGCAGATAAATACTCTTCATACCTCAGGACATATTACCAAATTATAGGTACCACATATACTCCACCATCTTGTTCTTTGGAAGGATACTATTTTGATCTTCGTCTCACGTGAATCGCCGCCTTTTATTTCCAGCCCGTGGCCCTTTAGCGGAGCAAGGGTTGTTCGGCGCAAAGTTCCTTTCATTATACGACCTGCGTCTACTTTTCTTATAAGCCGTGCCAAGCCCTCGCTCTTCTGGTTGGTTGAGTCCACCACGGCTCCAAAGCTCTGGACAATTCTTAATGCTACTTAGTACTGCTCCGACCCGAAGCATTAACATGTACCAATATACTCTTATTTATGGTTAGAGAGGACGAAAGAAGAGGTAGATGGAAGAGAAAAAGCGAGGAGAGAGAAGGAAAAATAAGAGAAGAAAACGAAAGGGGGAAAGGGAACCGCCTCTACGAAAGGCAAAATGAAAGCGAAGAGGAAAGAGAAATTAAAGGGAAGAAAAGAAAGGGAAAGGAACGGGGAAGGAAAAAAATTAAAGTGTCAAGAAAAGAGATAGGAAAGGAAGAACGAACAGAGGAGGAAAAAGAAAAAGGAAAATAATAAGAGTCAAAAGGAAAAGCAAAAGTAAAAGGAAACAGAAAAGGAAAAAGAAAAAGGAATCAAAAGGAAAGGGAAAGGAAAAACTTAAGAGATAAAAAGGATAAGAAAGTGGAAAATGAAAGAAAAAGGAGAATGAAATAAACAAGAAGATAACGAAAGGAAACAAGGTGGAAAGGGGAGCAGATTGGGAAGAAAGAGTGGGTGGAAAAGGGAGAGGAATGAGGAGGGACAGAGAGAGCAGGGGAAGGGAGGGATATGGAGACAGAAAGGGAGCGATAAGGAGAGAAAGTTAAAGAGAGGGGGAAGGGAGAGGGGGAATGAGAGGGAAACTAACAAAATTTATTTGTTCCATTTTTCAGGCACAGACTGTGCATTAGTATATCTACATATATGTAAGTAGGTTTGGTATGATATGCTACCAGATAAAACTTTGTTGGCAACGTTTCCCATTGATTTCACCCAGAAATATAAACATAACTTTATACTTTTGTATACACATATAAATGTACATACATATGTAGTATATAATATAGATGCAGGTCTTTTTGCATTACCCATACGAGCATAATTGTCTGTGCACCACATAGGTACATATTTAATCCGATATCTCCCAGTCTTACATGATTGTTACTTACATAAATTAAAGCATATTTATACATACAAGCATACATACGATATGTAAATTATTTTGCATTCCTGCCGTGTTCAGTGGCACTCATCGTCATTTGGTAACGTCTCGCTCGCTAAAAACTTCACTCCTCGATTGCAACAGCGCATGAAAAACTTTGTTGTTGAACATTTTTGTGTTTGATTTGTTTTTAGATTTGTAGCCACACAACAGAGAGTACAAGTCTTTCATTTTTCCATTTTTGTTTTTTTGTTTTTACCAACGGATTTTATTATTTTTGGTCTGATTCAAAGGCTTCACTTTCTATTTCACTTGTATTTGACATAGAAGTCTAGGCAGGGAGCATCAAGGTAATTTGCCGGCTATGTGGTGACGGCAAAGTGTATATGTTTGTGTATAGAAAGTGGGTGGCGGGGTGTGGAAAATTGCAGGAATTGCGCGAATGAAGCGTGACGGCAAAGAGGACCGACAGAGAATGGGTTATTAGAACTAGAATACAAATGCAAAGAGTTGGTTGTGAATTTTAGAGTACGTTTAAAGGTGTGGAATCGGCAAACGCACGTGAGTCTTAAAGTTAAAATTTAGAAGATTTATATATTTGTTTGATTCAAGATAATAGTGAAAGGAGATGTTGTAAGCGTATCTCATGATTTTTCAAGTGAGACTAAATGCTTTATATAAATTATTCCTTAATACAACTTTTTAGGAAAGAGTCTCTAATGCACTAGTCCGCCCGAAACGCAAACCCTAACGATCACTACGTTCTACTAGGAGTTCTCTTTCCATATCTCAGGATTTTTGTACTCAATGATATTTTGCTAGAACTCAAAAAAAGTGGAGGTAGTTGCATACTCTGGTCGCCCGACGTTAAAAGTAATACTATGAAGAGCCTTACGCAGTTCATCTGATTGGGCTGCCAAAAGCGGCTAAGTAGACCAAAAGAACATATATTATTAGTTGGCAGTACTCTCTATCCGAAAGCACAGAAAGCTTCCCACACTCGTTGAATTCTGACAACTATTTTAAGGTGAGGTTCCCTTTAAGAGGGAACTGAAGGCGATACCGAGGAGCATTAAGCAAAAAGTCTAGCTCTACAGCGACAGGTCCACAGTAGAATGAGGCTACTGGGCTACCATAGCATCTTTAAATCTTATCTTATCTATAGATAGGACTTGTGGGTGCTTAGGTTGAATAGAACTTACGCAAAAATATTTTAACCAAAGTCTATCGGAGCCATCATTCGTATTCAATTAAATTTTACCACTCATCTCCTTGTCGGTGTCATTTATCCTACCCAGGGGAGTTAGTCTAAGAACTTCGTGCTTTCACGTATAACTTACATAGTCTTCGGTCTGACATCACTCACGCAGAGAAATGCTCATGTGAAAAAAAACACCCAAGTATGAAGTGTCTGGGCTGTTGTTGTTGTTGTATTAACAGTGCTTGGCCCCATTCAATGGGCACCACCACTCACATACTGTCATCAAAGTCCTCTAACGGGAGTCCAAGGAAACTGGCTGTTTAAACAGGGGCTATAATTGAAAAGATGGTTGGTGTCATGTGGCGACACGTCGCTTGCAGGACATACATTACGTATGTCGGGGTTGATTCGGGACAATTAAGAGTTTAACCTGTTACAGTATGCAGAACGATGTTGGGCCAGGGTGACTCGTGTCTCCCTTGGTAATGCGCTGTCTTCTTCTGCAAGGGTGGGATATTGCATATTAATAACGGAGTTCACCTGGCGCGGCCTGACAAAGGCGTTTACCGATTCTGTGTGGATGTGCCTGAGGGCCTGCTTATGGTTGCTTGGATCAAACGACTGTGTTGGCAGGTGACGGATCTCGTCATAGTGCTTATGGAGATATTCCCTTAATCCCCGTGGAGGCCGTGCTAGATCAGCCAGTTGTTTGCTAGGATGTCCTGGTTTGTGACAATTAATCAAAAACTGCCGGTTCAGCATTTCGTTGTGCTCCTTAAAATTGAGCTCTTTGCCCTCACTATGTAGGTGGTGTTCGGGGGTGGCAGTTCAGATTGTAGCATTTTAACAGGTCTGTGTGTTTTTAAGAGCAGGCGACCAAACTGGTGACGCGTAGCTCATGAGCGGCCGGCCAATTGCTTTGTACGGGGTTAGCAACATTTCTTTATCTTTTCCCCATGTGCTGCCGGTAAGCGACTTGAGGATTTTGTTGCGACTTTGTACTTTAGAAACAATTTCGGTGGCATGAGCTTTGTAGGTTAGAGTATTATCGAACGTTACCCCTAAGATCGTTGCGTGACTAACAGTCGGTAGTATGACACCATCGACGCGTATGTCCAATATTTGCGACATCTGTTCCTTCCACGTCGTATATAGAGTGTCCGTGGATTTTGTCGGTGATAATGCCAAGTTCCGCAAGGTGAAGAAACCGGAAAGATCTGGGAGATAGCTGTTTATTTTAGAAACTAATAAATTAATTGAAAGGCCAGCTCCTGTGGCCATAATCGTGCAGTCGTCAGCATAGGAAATGATTGTAACTCCTTCTGGTGAGGGAGGGAGTTTTGATATGTAGAAATTAAACAGAAGCGGGGATAGGACACTACCCTGTGGAACCCCATGCTTAATTTTTCTAGGTTTAGAGATTTCGTTCTTAAAAACCGACGCCTGGCAACCATTCAGATAATTAGCGGTCCATCTTTTAAACAAGGGGGAAGTTGTCAGCCTTCTATGTCTTGGAGTAGCGTGCCGTGGTTGACTGTGTCAAAAGCTTTTGACAGATGTGTGACACGAACGCCGTCCTATGATGGGGTTTTTGCTGATTTAATCCATAACTAATCTGAGTATTTATGGCATTGAGCGCGGTAGTGGTGTTGTGTATTATGCGGCAGCCATTTTGGAGCGTAAGATTTGCCGGGAAATGAGGGAGCAAAACGGTTTCCCATGTCTTTGCTACTGGCGAAAGGAGTGATATCGTTCGATATGACTCGCCTTCGTTAGCTGGTTTGCCAGGCTTTAGTAGCGGAATTATCCTTGCCATTTTCCATTGCCTCGACTGTTTTAGCCTGGGATCGTACACTTCTTGTGGCAGGGGCGTAGCCAGAAAATTGCCTTAGAATATGATATGAAAAAGGTTACATTAAAAACTCAAGCGCATGCGTCGGCTTTTCTTTGCCATTTCATCTAAAACTTCATCAACGGTTACAATTTGATCAGGGTGGATGCTTAGTGATGCACAGCCGTTCAATCGATTTTCACTCTCTCGTTCGTTGCCGTTGTTACTGGAAGCGTACACAAGATTTTCAATAACATGTGAACATTAGGAAAAGCCACAGAATCGCATTCCTGTAATATTAATCATAGATAAATTGATAAAAAAAAAAAACGAAGTACCTCCTTCAGCAAAAAGTAGAATTCATGCTTTTTAAGCCTATGCATGAGATCTAACGTATACGTATATAAAAATCAAAGGAAAGAAACTGATCGAATAGAAAAAAATTTTATTTAAAAAAGTCATATCTAATTTTAAATTGTGAAAAACACATTATTTTTTCATTTATCAAATAATTTGAATTTTACATTTTTGAAATGTGTTTTTGATATGAAAAATGTAAATTATAATAATGTGTTTTCCACATGGAAAATAATGTCAAATTTGCATTATTTTTCAAAATAGGAAATGTGTACTTCGAAAAAATGCTGTAAATTTAACATTATTTAAATGTGGAGAATAAAATCGAGGCACGAGAATTAGTATCGTTTAGTTCAGCAAACAAACAGAACCGTAAGCAATGTTTATATGTAGCTAGTCGCCGTGACGTAAGGGCAGAAGAATTATGCAAATATTCAGAAGCTTAGAGTTTTCATATTTGCCTTTTCATTCCGATGAATGTAATCGCCGTTGAGGCAAACGAGCAAACGCCTGAATTGATTATATTCACGCATGCAATAAGTTGGTTGATTTTAAATCAATGTCGATTATGTTCATTTAAGCAAGTTGGATCATTGAACACGATCATGTTGCCGAATGTAATCGACCGTTGTTGTGTTCGATTTTTGCTCTTCTCTGATATTTATGTAGATGGTCGTTAGGCAAATTTACAAGGAAATTCCTTATGAAATTATAGTAAAAGTTAACATGTACATTTGTATATTTAATAAATTGCAGAATTATTATGAAACAGAATATGATTAAAATATAAGTGTTCACTTCGGGCATACATATGCTTGCATATTAAAAATATAATATCACCAACAAAGTAAATACGTAACAGAATTATAAAGAAATGTATTAACATAGACATAAAAACATCAAATATTGTAACGACCTAAAAAATCAAATAATCCTGAGGCAAGGGGGGTTTAAAGCCCCAAACCCACCCCCTCTCCCCCGGCGCTACGCCCCTGTCTTGTGGAACCTTGCGCTGAATTTGTCGTATAGACAACTTAGATGCTACAAAATTTTGTTTACAAAAAATAAATTTAATTGCAGACAAAATCGAACAAGTATTCGCTAAAAACCTACCCCTTAGTTACACCTTAGTTGGTAGCTTAATAGTTTCCTCGCTCAAAAGGAAGATTCATCAATGAGTATGATATTTCTTCAAAAACTTCTTTAAAATTTGATATTTTTATTAGTTGCTTCAATGCGTTTCCAATTTTGAAGCATTCTGCAATTTATTTTCTGAGTCATATATTTGGGTATGAATTTTCAGCATTAAATAACGTTTAACCGCTTTAGTAATTATGGCCGCTGTTTAACAAGCTAAGCCAACACTTCCTGCTTTGTGTTAACTGGGCCAATATGAAGCACCAGGGGAGACCAGCACTTACTCCACTTGTCTCCTCAAACTCTGTGCAAGTAGCCTTCTCCTGCTGCTACAATGAACCAAAAAGGTACATGTTTTCTTAAGAAAAACTTTCAGAAAAATTAACTCCGATTTTTTCTTAAAATTTAAGAAAATTTGCATATGATCTAAGAAAAAATTTGTAAAATTAATACTTATGAAAAAACTTCGTTCTTATAATATAAGAAACCATATTATTTATATTCTTAAATTCTACGAATACGGTTTTTGATGAGGTTTTCTTAAAATATACACACTTTTTCTTACTATACATGCACTTTTATGGTTCAGTGCAAATATGGTTGTTGATAGAAATATCTTATCTACCGTAGTGTGAAGGGAGACTTGTAGTAGAATGTACCAATGTGGCCTGGATCTTAAAGTAATCTTCGGCAGGATTACGTTAAAGAAATTGTACGATAGGCAACCGGCTTATCGCATTCCTAATTTGCTTTCGAATGGCCTGCATAGGTACTTCTCAGTCCTTACCAAGCTATTCGTGTTTTATAACGTCATTTTGTGATGCGTGTCCATATTATCTTCATGGATGTTTTCAATGATTTTGGGGTTTGTGAAAGTATTCTTGGTAGTAGGTTTATGCCTAAAATCAGTTTTTCGACAATGTGCTTGGTGTTTTCAGGCTCTTTCTTGTGAATTTCGCAGGACATATTCAAATTCCACTCGGTGATATGCACTCCTTTTTTCCCCTGATGTAGTTTCTAAAAAGTTACTTGTTGCTTCTGGGGCACTCAGCATTTTTCCCTGTATCTCTTTCCTCGAACATTTGTCGGTTCTGCCTCCATCGCGAGCATTTGAAGAAAGTGTGTTCAATATCTTCTTCATCTGCATCGCCTCGCCGTAAGCGCAATTATGATTGTGGGCCTTTTTATTCTTTGCATTTTTTTAAGTCGATCATACATATCCATATTTCCCTGATGATGACTTCAGATTGAAGTCGAAATATCGACCAAATAAATTATAAATGAATATAAACAAAAAAAAAATAAGTTTTATTCATTCTGTGAAACCTTCTAGCTCAACAAATCTAACAAGTACCCGTGTTTAAATATTTGGGTAACGTAGTGCTTCACCTCAGCAAAGATTCTGGTGCTCCATGCTTCAGCATATGTGATTAGTTTCGCTGTTCATTTTCCTCGTTGTTCATTTTGTCATCGTGTTTGCCATATCCTAAACGTTGTTCCCTGCTCTCTTTGCAACCACTTTCAAACGCGCTTGATCCGTCTGCTTTTTTGTTCCTCAGAAGATACTTCTTTCCAGCTCTATAGCACAATGGGGATGACTTCGGTAATCACTTGTATAGCTGGTTCTCATACAGTGCGATAAGCGGAAGCTACTCTTAGAGCTGCCGTTCGCTGCATAGCCATAAGAAGCCTACAGCAACTACTCTTCACAATGCCATTCAGTAACTTGGATAGCGTCAGCAGTTTCTTTTTGCTTTCTGTAGGCTAGCAGCACTTTCTGTTTAGATGCCTTCTCAGTCGCATATTGAATTTACGCCCAGTATGTTAGTCCGGAGTCTAACCTTACTCCTTAATAGTTCGCTGCCTTTCTTGATGTTATATTTCCAGATAAGGTTTCAAAGTCAACTTCTAGCGGTAGATATATGTGACCTGGGATCATGAAAAGACCCTATTGTACAAAAACAAGTTTTCGAGAAAAACGCGTTTAAAGTTTTTGTTTAGCTTGACTCTGTGTAGCGGCCGGCCGTTTTGAACGAATTTTGTAATTATAATTTAAGTAACTTCCCGATAAGCTACAACCTTGAAACTTGGAATATAGTCCAGAACTGAATGACAATGCAATAATAAGAAAAAAATCTCCGATAGGTGGCGAAAAATGGTGGTGAAAAACCTAAGAAAGATAGAAAACTGCGGTTTGTTCCGTTTATAAGAGCATTAAATTTCCTATAAGAATCACTCAAAAAGTGAACAACGGTTTTTCGCACAATAGGGTCGTTTCATGATTCCAGGTCACATATGCTTTTTTAGGAGTAGAACTCTGTTTTTTCTGCTATTACTGTAGTCCGCGGTCACTCCTAGTCACTCCTTCGTACGTGTCATGACGAATTGAATTTTACATGTGCTTCTTCTATGTCTCTATTTTGACTGCAGCAATGTCGTCTGCGTATTAGTGTAAGAGTCAGGTTAGGTACGAGAATTGATCACTGTGTTCGACTGTGACTTTAATGGCCTGCGGTCGTTTTGAAGTGCGCTATATAAGAATGCGATCACTAATAAGGCTTCTGATGGCGCGATATATGTAGCATGGGAATTAGAATCGCTGCTCTCTGCCTATCTCGTGCTTTGAAAGCGTTTCTTACGCCGTACGGTTGCAAGCAGAAAAATTCACATGGATTTGTTATTACCGCGCTGTGCTATTTCTATGCTTGTAGGAACGTCTTCGATTGCGCCTGAATTACATTTGAGGGACCTTACTTACTTACTTAATTGGCGCTTAACCGTATAAACGATTATGGCCGTCCAACAAGGCCCGACAGTCGCTTCTTCTCTCTGCCAACCGGCGCTAATTGGTCACACCAAGGGAGCTTAAATCGTTTTTCATTTTGTCGGGCTTGCAGCCATGTTTTCCGGGTGATAGTCCTCCAGCTTTTTCTACTGCGACTCGTTGGAAATGAGCGAATTATTTCAGAACGACTCAATGATGATTCCTCTATTATATTATTATTACTGCGGATGATTACTGCTTTCGTGCACTTCGCGTATATCAATTAAGCCAATCTCAAAGGTCGTTTCTTCTTCAATTAAGCTAAAATATACTGAAGTGCTGTCTTTGGTATAGGTATCTTTCTTCTTTTACTTCTTTTTTAGACCTGAAAAACGTAATGCATTTAAATATATTTAAATTTAATTTCTTAAAATTTAAAAGCCTCTTCAAATGTCGAGAGCTTTTAAAATTACTTTGCCTATCATCGCGCCAAAAAACTTGCTTATTAATTACTTCACACGCCTGCTTCATAAATTAAAGATATCTTCTACTTGTATTGACCTTCAGCGAAATTTCAATTTCAACATTGAAATTTTTTCCTCTTTCTTTTACGTATAAAGTCGACATACTAAAGACAAAAGAAGTAAATTTTGTTGTTGTTGCAACGTCGCTAATTTTTGTTGTGAATATATATTGTAGTTAATTGTACTTTGACATCACCACTTCGGCACAATTCCAGTTCTATCCAGTACGACGAAGCACACAAACGAACTTTTCTTTTACACAAAAAAATCAGAAGATTTGTACATGTGTGTGTCTGTGTGTGTATGTGCGGAGTAAAAAGAAGAAAAAAGTGCGCACTACCTTGAAAATGTTTAACAGCAGGAAGAAATCATCACTCAAAACAACGCAGAACATAGAGAGAGAAAAAACTAAAAAGAATAAATTAAAATAAAATTAAATGAAGAAAAAAAGCAAATCAAAATAATGAAAGCACAAATAAATATATGCAAGCGCATCAAATGAATATACATACATATATATTTGATCATATACAATTTAGCAACAAAAAAGAAAAAAAAAGTAGTCTAAACTCCAAGAGCCCTTTCACCACAACACAACAACCGTACCTATATGCCGCCCTCAACCGCGCGCTCTACTGAATTGGTCGAAAACCAAACGCGCCATGCCGCGCTAAGCTTCGCCGCTAGCTGTGTTGTGTAGGAAATTTGGCAACAATGCGCCCGAAAATAAAATGCCGTTCTAACGTCACTACATCAACAAAAGATCACCCAACCCATTTTAAAACACCATGGCGTACGATGGCAAATAGAGCTAACCGAAAAACTTGTGAGCACCAATTTGCTCAAATCGCCGCAAAAACGAACAAATACGTAGAAGCAAAGAAATTTTTATTGTATGCGAATTTGCTAGTTGGAGCGCCGCGTCGTATGAGAATTTGCAAATCCAAAGTAGTATAATCTAAACAAGCTGAGCGCAGAGATTATAAAAAGCCGGTTGAGTTTTTGCACGATTTCTGCAAATATTATGTGCGAATTTTATAGACAAACAAACACATACACAACGCCAAACAAAACAAGCTAAGAGCGCGCGCTCAACACTTCCTCCCACGCACACTTATGTGCAATAAAACACTTTGGCGCTTACATGAGAGCAGAGCGCGCGCACTCAACTAAGCTTTTTGTTTTTGATTGGTATTAGTGAGCGCTTAGTTTGTTTGCTGCGTGCTGGGGTACGCGTTGTTAGCGCTTGCACTACCACTATTACAAGCGCGCCCCATGCGCTACTACTTTTTAGTTGGTATTAGTGCATTCGTTTTATTTTATAATTCCATTAGTGTTAGTTAGCTCGTAGTTGCAAAAAATAAAAATAAAGGAAATCGATTGCTTTTCGTATTCGTTTTAGTGCGCTCGTGTGCGCGCTACTTTTTTTGTTCGTTTTGTGTAGCGTGTATACAAAAGTCGAATAACAAAAATTACGAAAGCATACACGAAAAAGCGAAAATTTTTGCCAACGTTTTGCTTCTTTGCAAATTTTTTGTGCGAATTCAGTTTTTTCACCTTTTATTTCTTAGTCAAAGTATATAAAAGCTAGCACTTTGCACAAAACTGCTAAGGGCAACAACAATAACAATATATTACGATAACAAAAGTTGGTGTTTGATAGTCGTGGCGACAACGATCGCAAAAAAACAATCAAGTAAGACAAGCTAATTAAAGTTGATTTGTAATATTATATACCGCGTTGCGATAATTGAAGGATAGGCAATACGTTTCTGATCTGATACTTCGCGCTAAATCAAGAACAGTTATCTGAAGGGAAGGGCTTGTGGAATATTTGAGTTCATTGGAAATTTTTTAGTCCTGGCGCTTTGTGCGATAAATGAGAGCTCTGTTGACTAGGTTATGTCATGTGTACAGTTGAAATAGGCAGTAGAGAATGCGGGAGCACTCTTCTAAGGAAGGCGAAAAAGGTGAAGCAAGACTTGATGTCCCTTTGCTGACAGTTGGCGTCAGTTATCGCTAAGAAGGAATGATTGGCACGCCACACGAGACAACCAATATCGCTTCATCGGTTAAGCGCTTATTAATTATGATGATATGAGCTCCTTACAACTTTTTGCTATAGCCTTATCTTTGGAGCCACCGCCACACGATTCAATACGTATACAACGGCTTATGGTGTCAGGCTTGATGTGAAAATAGTTAAAAAGTTGTGTTTGCTCGTTTCGTTTCCACGGATGCTAAGAAAGTTTTTCCGGGAACACCTTCCCGCGACCTGGTGGTCATACATTGTGGAGTTGCCTTCAGATTGATTAAAGGATGAGTATGCCGTTACCAGAGAAGCTCGGCCTTAGATCTCTTCGGAGGTTATCGCGCCTTACATTTATTTTTATTTCTTTATGCCATTACCACAGGAAAGGTGGATTGTTGGTGGCGATGTGGAAAGAGGCTACCTGGAGAATAAGAGGGATTTGGAGGAATATGTGAAATAACGTGTCCGTACAGATTGTTTCAGGGCTAAGTTCTAACTTTTCTAGAGTTTTGTGGTGTCTGTGCTTGATACCCAAATGCGAAAGAGTATTCAATTCATTGCAACCGATAGCCATTACTTTATCTTCTATGATTATAGAATACTAATAAGCGACTAAAATTCACATACATTTGGCCTGTATGTGAATTTTGAAATCGTTTCCGAATTGTTCGGCCTAGTATTTTAATAATGTACCGGATCAAATCCCTGCAAAAGAATATTACCAGAACCTTCTGGGAGTGATATATATCGCTACAAGGAGAAAAAAGTTCGTAGAATATATGCCTCCAGCTCGTAGAGTCAATTCGTACCAAAATAATAGCGGCCAGCATTTTTTTAGCCTGATTGCTTTTGTGGCTGCGTGAGGTTAGGTCGACGCTGGTAGGCACGTTAAACTAGAGGGGCACGTAAGAGATTCGTAAAGCGTCGGAAGTCAAACGTAAGAGCGCAGTGACCTTATGCGCAAAATGATATTAGGCGGTGAAATACCTCTCGCGTTCATCGCAGTAGAGCGAGTGAGTAGGTGATTTGAGAGTGGAAACTTACTATCCCCAACCACGGATATGTGCATATTCAAGCGTTAATGGTTTTGACTTCGAGGGTCTGTCATATACAATTTTCAACACCTTGAGATGAATAATAGACGGAATATTTTAGAAACAATTTGATAAGACTGTGTCAGACCTTATTTCCTATACCACAACGTACTTCTGTAAGGAGTTTAGGATCAACAAAGCTTCGCCGGCTAATTGTATGTTCGTGTACATTCCGTCTATTTATTGGATGACAGCTTCTGAGAACTTTACTTGAGATCCTGCGTTCATACTTATCGCCGACGTTCGCCCCCCTTGACAACTTAC
Source organism: Eurosta solidaginis (assembly GCF_040869045.1). NCBI lineage: Eukaryota > Metazoa > Arthropoda > Insecta > Diptera > Tephritidae > Eurosta > Eurosta solidaginis. The sequence continues at coordinate 39,124,725 of NC_090323.1, forward strand.
AACCGTGTCACTGTTGTTGCTTTTCCCAATTGTATCTTATACTATAACAGCCCATCGTGGTATAAAACTCAATCGTGCGTGGTATAGGTTAAGAACTTCAAATAACTTATTTCCCATTTAACATTCTATTCATGCGTTCAACTGCTTGTGGTTTGCCGCGTGCCGCTCACCGCTCACCGCTTGCGGCTATCAATATACTAAAACGCTTCGTGCGCGCTCCATTTGTGCTTTGCTATCTATCAATCTTTGCCATTTTTCGTTTACTTTGTTAGTCGCAAAATTTGCGAATTGTTTGCCGGTTAGCTTTTGTATGTATGTATTATCGTAGGTAAGTATTTACTATCATCGTTTTCATTAGGTCTTCCGTTCATTTGTTATGTTTCTATGTTAAAAGATGTTAAAGCGATAAAGCGCGTCTAATCGCAACGTATGTGGTGCAAAGTTTAAGCTGAAACGAATCGTCGACCGACCCGGCTTTTCAATTCAATCGCGCGTTCACATGTGGCTTGCAGCGGAATTTTGATGATGTGTGTAATTTTTTTTTTTGTTTGGGGCGAGTTTTCTGTTTTTTTGATATTCCCTCCTCTATTTAAGCTAAATTTTGTTTCATCTTTACTTTAGTTCTTTGCTAGATTCGTGAATTTCAGAGGTTTGTGTGCCTTTACTTTAACTGCTTCATTACTTCATTTGTTTCGCTGTTCTATCTTCACATATATCTCTGTCTGTCTAAATTTTGGGCTAGTTTTTGCCAATTTTCAAGCGCCCATTATACAGGCTTATATGTATGTATTATTTTATATGTAGTTATATACACCATCGAGTATTCCAGTTCAGTTCACATATTATTTCTAAGCTTTCTTGTATGTACTAATGCCTTAAGCACTCGTAAATTTCCGACTGTTTGTCTCACATTAGACATATCTATAGCCTATACATTCCAATTTAAATTAGACATAGTTTAGCATTTGGATTTGTTATATTGGCAATACTTTACCATTTTTTTTTATTTGCTCTCAAGAGGTTTGACGAGTTTTAACTAGAGGTTTTTCTTATATCTTTGATAATATTTTAAAATTTTTAGTTTTACAAATTGGTTGGTTCGGTTTAGGGGATCAGAATATACCTGCGGTAGGTATGCCTGTCGTAAGAGGCGACTAAAATACCAGATTCAAGGGGTTGTGTAACGCAACCCTTCAGGTTTCCAGCGCAATATATAGCTTCTCCGAACCCAATTGTCAACCTCACCTATCCGCGGCGAGTCCTGTTTCACTAACAGACGAGGCTTTGGCGACCACAAGATCCTCATGGAACTTGGGGGTGGGAGGGGGAATGGCCTGAAGGTTTAATGTGGCCACATAAATCGAGATGGTCGGGCTAGCACCTTAATGGTGCTGTGGTACCGGAGCGTACCGGATCTTTATCCGGCAAAGGACCATCACATCGATAACACTCCCCAAAGCCTTCGGGGAGCAACCTTATCGCTACAACAACAACAACAACAACAACAACATGCAGAATCTCTTGGAACCAATAGCATAATGTAGCCTGTGGGTTTACTAAAACCATTCCGTTCAATCAATATACCTTCTGATGTCCTTAATGAAGCATTTCGACACCGCCATGAGGTCGGGCAGCACAAAACTGCCCAGAGTGTGGAACCTCAATTTCGCAAAGGCATCCGCAATGGACTGTGTCCTTACAATCTTTCATATCATAGCTCCTGCACCCGTCGTTAATCGGTATTTGGCAAACCTTATAATTCGAGTTGATCTCCAACATGATGCTCATATTATTTTCAAACCTTAGAGAAATTTTGAAAAATTAATAATTCTCGAACCAATTCCTCCAACTGATATTCAAAGTGGCAGCACCAAATTCAACAACTGTTTATTGTGCAGAAATAAAAAGACTGCAATGTTGGAATATTACATTTGAGTCCGATTAGAACATCACACTTGAGAGTACAATTGAGAAACAGTATTTTTTGCTAAATAAAAAATGCCCTTTTTGTTGAGAACGCAATGATTCCTAATTTCAGCCCCTCTTGAAGAACAGCGCTTTGAGATTCGAGAAGTATGCTATTTCTCAACTTGAGTTCTAATGTGACTTTAGTCCAACAGTTTGTTGAGGTATTGCTCCCATGCGACGATGAAATCTGGTTTTGACCAAGGAGACGCTTACGCGTATGTCATGTAAAGAAATCTGAAAAAATCACGAAGATCGGTCACATATCTAATATACGATCATCTACTATCAAAGTGTATTTACATTTATATAAAACTTAAAGTTCTATATGTAGGTTAGGCATTGCCCACATTTCCGCGAATACTTGAATTTCGGATTCTTACCACATACCAAATATTTTTGGTCTATGTCTGACAAAATCAGGCTTGCAATGTTAAAAAAAAACACCAAAAAAATAGGATTCAAAAACGGACAAAAACGATTCCAAAACAGTTCGGAATCGGTAAATCAGTAAAAACTCAAATAACTCTGAAATTATAAAATAATAGCCCCGGAAATATTTCAAAAAAGTATCCTGATGTTGATTTTTCAGACAAAGGAAGAGTGAGAATTATATTCCGTGATCTTTTGTCTTTTTTGGTTTGGTGGCAAATTTTTTCGACGTTGTGCCATCTTCAGAGTTCATTTTCGTTGTCGTAATCGTTCCAAAATAATTCTTACAAAATAGTCCCCTAATTATTCTTAAAAAAAAATCCGAATGCTTTTAAAGTAATCCCGTAGATAATACTGAGATAGTTCCGAAATAGACTAGAAAATAGTCCTAAAGTACTACTGGAAAAAACCGCAAACTATCTCAGACAGCCCGACAGCTTTAAGTGCCATGCAGTCTTATACAACTACTTCTAAGCTAGTGGATGAATGCATTGGAGTCCTAAATAATTTGGGAGCCAAAATCAAGGTTTTGTTAGGATGGGTTTCCAGATATAAAAAAAGGCACGGAAATAATGAACAAGCAGACAACCTAGCCATGGGGGTGGTATAGCAGCATTCTATGTTCCAAAACCCCTTCTGCGTACGCACAAAGACACACACTAGGGAAGTCATAAGTATATTAAAGGCCTCCACGTACATTAATACGCTGAAAGGTCAAGCACAATAGATCTAAATAAAAATCACAATGAATCTAGGTCTAATATTAATAACATCTCAAAAGAATTCCGAAATAGTTGCTAAAGGAAGATATCGAAAAAAAATCCCCAAAACGCTCCTGTATTTATCTCGGAATAGCTCCGATATGATTTCGAAAAATTCCGTGCAAGTTCCAAAAACAATCCCGAACCGATCCGATGATAGGTCCGAAATGATAACGAATTGATTCTGAATACACTATTGAAATGATCTGGATATATTCCCAATATAGACTAAATATGATCCCAAAAACAATCTCGAAAGCTTTCCCAATACTCCACAATTCAGCGGAGATGATCTTCAAAACAATCGTTAAAACTTCTTCCTTCTACGATTATTTATAGAAATGTTCATATATGAAATAAGTACTTGAGCACTTTTGTGCTCTACACACAAGTATACCTTTGCAATACACAAACTTACACATATAGATGCATTCATAGCTATGGAGCATTCTGTACGAACTCAGTCTTTTTACAGATTTCGCACCACAGATTTCACGGGCATTTGAACAGCTTTAAAGTGTACCTCGCGTTTAAAATCTAGATATATTTTTCATTCTTTTTTCGAAGTTTTCTTTTAAAGATATATGTTTTTAAATGCTCAAGCTGACGAACTTGGGTTTATTGCTTTTTGCAAAAAAAAAAAAAAAAAATCCACGAAACACTCCGACCTTTAATTCGTTATACATAGGGGTTGACCTTTCAGTTTTTTACAGTAAGTGCGTCTTCAGGATTTCCACTCCATTTCTCGAAGGCATAGGCCGCCTACATGAGAGAGTCTCTGACTTGCCAGAGCGACGCATTCGCAGCGAATGTGAACTGCTGTTTCATCCTCCAGCTCACAAATTTGACAGATTTGTGTAACGGATTAACTTATTTAGGCTATGTCGTAGACTACAGTGTCCCGTATGGCACCCAATGAGAGTTTGTGGGTCCTCTGTGCTTAGATGAATGAGCTTGGCTGATACTCTTCTTGCTGGGAGTAAACACAATTTGTCTTGCCTTTGTCCTGGGAATTTAATCCAGAGTGGTCTATGCTATGGCACCCTGCTTGGCTGGTAGTCTGTCTGTTCATTACCTTCATACCTGTTCGTTAGTGATATCCGGTACCCATTATAACAAAACCTTGTTTTGGCTTGCAGTTCATTTAGGGCTCCAATGCATTCATCCGCTAGCTAAGAAGTAATTGTGTAAGACTGCAAGGCATGTAAGCCTGGCTGTCTGTCATAATAAGGATACTCGTCGAGTATAAGCATCTTCATAGACATTCTCTACGGCATACTTCTATTACATGGATTTCTGCCTGAAAATTAGTGGGGAGACATCCCATTAGTATCAATTTCTTGAAATTCGGCCCATAGATGCCAGCTCCGGTTTTTTGTTGTAAAATTTTGATCCGCCAGTGAATAATTTGCCCATTTCTCAACTACAGTTTAGTTTTTCTCAAATACATTTTACCATTTCTCAAATACATTTGCTCTTTGCTCAAGTTGGCGAAGGTAACTGCAAAAATTAGTTGTACGATTTGAACTCGAAAATTGTTTAAGAAAACTGCAGACGGACCGATAGAAATATTTTTTTAAGAATACAAAAATATTCCCAGCAAAGCATATAGCTAATGCAAAATCAATTGGTATAAAGAATTGGCATTGGAATGCCCCATGTTTGCATAGGTTGGATGGAATTTTATATCAGTGTGTGTGTGTGTGTGTGTGTGTGCGATAGAGTAGATTTATAGCTTTCGTGTTTTTTGTGCTTCGTAAAGAATGGAAAAATACTACCCGCACAGCTTAATCAATTTTGTTTGTAGCGCGATTATGCTGGTTTTTTTTTGCGTTGCTCGTCTCTTATTTAAAATATATATATATTTTTTTTGTACTTTTTTGTCTTTTTCCTTTCTGTTGACTTTTTACTCCCGCTCAACATTTTTTTTTTTGCAAAACGCATTAGCACTCAAATATATAAGAATATTTATACACCTCAAACATTCTGGGGAATATAATCCTATTGTAACGAATTTAGTGCAATTCTTCTTATTTGCAACCTTCTACTAACGTTCGAATTACTAAACTGTTGAATAAATAACTCCACTATTCAATAATGCAAAATGGCCTTTATTAAAGTGCTTCACAATAACACTTCTACTACTCGACAGATAGCGTGCTTAAATCAAACTCATTCCTCGTGCCTCAGCTGCTACTGCTTTTATACCTTTTGGTTTCCTCGTTGACATATTTCTAGGCGTTTCTATTTCTAGAATTTGCTACCAGCTATAAAATTACCAGCTATAACATAACTACAGGTGCACGTTATAGCTTCTCATATGCGCGTGTATATGTGAGTGATACTACACAGATAATTGCCTACTTATGGGGGCATCTCAGATAAGATATATGCATGTGTTTGTGCGTCTCTCTCCGCTGCGTATACGTATATATGTGTAGGCATAATGATTGATTCGTTTATGTTGATACAAGTGACTGCCTGCTTTATTGTTGTTGTGGCTTCATTTACTTAGTGTCAGGCTAGTGATGTGAGTATCACTTAGTGTCACTAATATTCGTCAAACTATCATAAAAATTATGAGCCGTTTGCTAGGAATATATAGTTAACAAACTAACTTTAAACAAATATTCATATTTGATTATGGGAAAATTTTCATTTGAATAAAAGTTTGTTTGAACTTTTGCTGCCTATTTTATTGCACATTGATATGGACTTGATTTACTTTATTGATGCTGACCGTCTCCATTCATATGATCCCAGAAGTGTAAGTACTCAACACATTTTCTAGCAAATTTTCAAAGCATTATTGTCTCCTCGGCATGTCGTTCATATTGTAACGAATTTCCTGCAAATCCTCTTATTTGCCCTTTTGCTAGGTTCGTATCGCTAAACTGTTGAATAAATAACGCCAATATTGAATAATAGAAAAATGGCATTTATTAAAATACTTCACAATAACACTCAAACTGTGCAACGAATAGCTTAATAACCAAACTGATAGCTTAAATGAAACTGACTTTCAAAATAATACTGCTATTGCTCGCTAGATATCGTCTTAGTCGTAACTGCTTGACAACTCAAATCAAACTGAATTCCAGCGCCTCTACAATTGTCGCCTTTTATACTCTTTGATTTCAACCTTCGCATCTTCTAGGCGCTTCCAGAATCTACTAGTCCAGCAGCTCTCAAACTTCTCAGCTGTAACTACAATTGCACAATTTTATAGTTTTTCTCATTGCATACTTATAGGAGTATCTGAGATATATGCATGTGTTTGTGCATTGACTCTCCGCTGCTCGTATACGTACATGGTACATATGTGTAGACGCAATTATTGTTTCGTTTATGTAGATACATAATGATTGAATTATTGATGTGCATTCACGTCACTGCTTGGCATCGGCTTAGAGACGATAGCATCGCTCAGTGCTGCTAACATTCGTTACAATATGAATACTGCCTCTTTTAATTCCAGGTATTGCATCCAAATTATCTGCTCAGACCTTTTTCCCAAACAACGCTTTGAATACGCTTCCCTGTTTTATTAAACGCTCCAATTTTAGTCCCTTTTTGATTCCTTTATGACTGCAAATGTTTGCTTGGTACAGTTATCTACATGCTTGCGAGTATGTATGTCAGTCTGTTTATGTGCATGCGAATTAAAAGCAACAATAAACATTTAAAAAGGTGAACTACTTTTTGTTTTCCATGTAAACAATTTTTGCAAACATTCAAGTTAAAATATATTTTTATGACGATCAGCGCTGTTTTGCCGGCGTCATTCATTGTCTCTTTGTTTTTTTTATTTGCGATTAAAATGTGTTAGGTCCAGTAGATAAAAACGCCGGTACAAAAAACAGCAAAACATTTCCAAAATACGGCAAAGAAAAAGTCGAAAAACATTGCTTAAAATATAGTAGGAAACACTGCACGTTATAAGGGTGTTTGGAAGCTGTTAAAATTGTGTCTTGCTTCCGAAAGCTGAGTAGGAGACTACCCTACATGGCCAATCCATAAAGGACCTATCTAAACAAAAGCTTATATTATCTCAGACCTGATAAGAAAAGCTCCCCAACTCAGAATACTGGCCTGTCTCAACGTAAATTTTTATCACATAAAAATTCCAGATAAGGTGTACCTCGGCTACAATCTGAGACAGGACGTTCCTTAAAATGATAAAGCGAATGTTTAGATAGATAAGTTCTAGCCGGCGTTCCACTGGAATGTATTTATTTAGACCGGCTAATGTGACGTCTATAGAGACAACGCTTAGCTGCCATCACTAGCTAATGAAAGGCACACAAAATGTGAAATCTAATATACATTATTGAAAGTTTAAACAGTAAATCAATATTTTGTAGTCAAGTGTGGTTTAGTGGTCCAAAAATGAAAAAATAATAAATTAAATAAAAAAGAATTTATTAAATTAAATTAAATAAAGTAAAATAAAACAAGTAAGGACGGGATTGTCTTCGCCTGTGGCGAAGACTTCATACCTTTCATGAATGGGGCTGAACAATAATCTTATGCCGTTCGTAATCTCCGAATAATCGGATGTATAAGATAAGAAATATATAATGAACAGATCTACATACCTAAACGATTTTTAAGATAAATATAAAATAAACAAGTAAGGAAGGCTAAGTTCAGGTGTAACCGAAAATTACATACTCAGTTGAGAGCTATGGAGACAAAATAAGGAAAATCACCAGGTAGGAAAATGAACCTAGGGTAACCCTGGAATGTGTTGTATGACATGTGTATCAAATGGAAGGTATTAAAAAGTATTTTAAGAGAGAGTAGGCCATAGTTCTATGGATGGACGCCATTAAGGGATATCGCCATTAAGGTGGGCCAGGGGTGACTCTAGAATGTGTTTGTACGATATGGGAATCAAATGAAAGGTGTTACTGAGCATTTTAAGAGGGAGTGGGCATTAGGTCTATAGGTGAACGCCTTTTCGAGATATCGCCATTAGGCTGGGCCAGGGGTGACTCTAGAATGTTTGTACGATATGGGTATCAAACGAAAGGTGTTACTGAGCATTTTAAGAAGGAGTGGGCATTAGGTCTATAGGTGGACGCCTTTTCGAAATATCGCCATTAGGGTGGGCCAGGGGTGACTTTAGAATGTTTGTACGATATGGGTATCAAACGAAAGGTGTTACTGAGCATTTTAAGAGGGAGTGGGCATTAGGTCTATAGGTGGACGCCTTTTCGAAATATCGCCATTAGGGTGGGCCAGGGGTGACTCTAGAATGTGTTTGTACGATATGGGTATCAAACGAAAAGTGTTACTGAGCATTTTAAGAGGGAGTGGGCATTAGGTCTATAGGTGGACGCCTTTTCGAGATATCGCCATTAGGGTGGGCCAGGGGTGACTCTAAAATGTGTTTGTACGATATGGGTATCAAATGAAAGGTGGTAATGAGTATTTTAAAAGGGAGTAATCCTTAGTTCTATACGTGGACGCCTTTTCGAGATATCGCCATAAAGGTGGACCAAGGGTGACTCAAGAATGTTTGTACGATATGGGTATCAAACGAAAGGTGTTACTGAGCATTTTAAGAGGGAGTGGGCATTAGGCCTATATGTGGCCGCCTTTTCGAGATATCGCCATTAGGGTGGGCCAGGGGTGACTCTAGAATGTTTGTACGATATGGGTATCAAACGAAAGGTGTTACTGAGCATTTTAAGAGGGAGTGGGCATTAGGTCTATAGGTGGACGCCTTTTCGAAATATCGCCATTAGGGTGGGCCAGGGGTGACTCTAGAATGTGTTTGTACGATATGGGTATCAAACGAAAAGTGTTACTGAGCATTTTAATAGGGAGTGGGCATTAGGTCTATAGGTGGACGCCTTTTCGAGATATCGCCATTAGGGTGGGCCAGGGGTGACTCTAGAATGTGTTTGTACGATATGGGTATCAAATGAAAGGTGGTAATGAGTAGTTTCAAAGGGAGTGACCTTGGTTCCATAGGTGGACCAGTGGTGACTCTAGAATGTGTTTGTACGATATGGGTGACAGGTGTTACTGAGCATTTTAAGAGGGAGTGGGCATTAGGTCTATAGGTGGACGCCTTTTCGAGATATCGCCATTAGGGTGGGCCAGGGGTGACTCTAGAATGTTTGTACGATATGGGTATCAAACGAAAGGTGTTACTGAGCATTTTAAGAGGGAGTGGGCATTAAGTCTATAGGTGGACGCCTTTTCGAGATATCGACATAAAGGTGAACCAGGGGTGACTCTAGAATTTGTTTGTACGATATGGGTATCAAATGAAAGGTGTTAATGAGTATTTTAAAAAGGAGTGGGCCTTAGTTCTATATGTGAACGCCTTTTCGAGATATCGCCATAAACGTGGACCAGGGGTGGCTCTAGAATGTGTTTGTACGATATGGGTATCAAATTAAAGGTATTAATGAGGGTTTTAAAAGGGAGTGGCCCTTAGTTGTATATGTGAAGGCGTTTTCGAGATATCTACCAAAATGTGGACCAGGGTGATCCAGAACATCATCTGTCGGGTACCGCTAGTTTATTTATATATGTAATACCACGTACAGTATTCCTTCCAAGATTCCAAGGGCTTTTGATTTCGCCCTGCAAAACTTTTTCATTTTCTTCTACTTAATATGGTAGGTGTCACACCCATTTTTCCAAGTTTTTTTCTAGAGTTATATTTTGCGTGAATAGACCAATACAATTACCATATTTTATCCATTTTTTCGTATTTGGTATATAATTATGGCATTTTTTTCATTTTTCGTAATTTTCGATATCGAAAAAGTGGGCGTGGTCATAGTCGGATTTCGGCAATTTTTGTACCAATACAAAGTGAGTTCAGATAAGTACGTGAACTGAGTTTAGTAAAGATATATCGATTTTTGCTCAAGTTATCGTGTTAACGGCCGAGCGGAAGGACAGACGGTCGACTGTGTATAAAAACTGGGCATGGCTTCAACCGATTTCGCCCTTTTTCACAGAAAACAGTTACCGTCCTAGAAGCTAAACCTCTACCAAATTTCACAAGGATTGGTTAATTTTTGTTCGACTTATGGCATTACAAGCATCCTAGACAAATTAAATGAAAAAGGGCGGCGCCACGCCCATTTTGAAATTTTCTTTTATTTTTGTATTTTGTTGCATCATACCATTACTGGAGTTGAATGTTGGCATAATTTACTTATATGCTGTAAAGATATTAACTTTTCTTTTAAAAGTTGAATTTAAAAAAAAACATTTTTTTAAAAGTGGGCGTGGTCGTTCTCCGATTTTGCTAATTTTTATTGAGCAGACATAAAGTAATAAGAGTAACGTTCCTGCCAAATTTCATCATGATATCTTCAACGACTGCCAAATTACAGCTTGCAAAACTTCTAAATTACCTTCATTTAAAAGTGGGCGGTGCCACTCCCGTTGTCCAAAATTTTACTAGTTTTCTATTCTGCGTCATAAGCTCAACTCACCTACCAAGTTTCATCGCTTAATGCGTATTTGGTAATCGAATTATCTGTGAGCTCTGCTCAACTGAGTATAAAAATAGGTAGGTACTTTGTGTGGGGATGCAAAGTTTGAGGTTTTTTGTGGTCTGCGTGTAAAAACTATGACTACGAATCACGTATTTAAACAATATATGACGTAAACGTAACTATTTGATGAAATTTGATGAGTTTTGAAGCTTCTAGCCGTAAAAAAGGGGCAAAAATTACAGTTTATATGGGATATATAATATATACCACCGATCTCTATGATTTTTTCAGACAACAGTATATGCTATATACGTAAGCATTTGGTGAAATTTGAAGCTTCTTGCTGTTAAAATGGGGCTGAAACTGCGAAAATATATATATACTATATATACCACCATATATATACTATATATACAACCGATCTTTTTCATTTTTTCAGACAACAATATATGCTATATACGTAAGCATTCGTTGAAATTTTAAGCCTCTAGCTCTTAAAATAGGACAGTAATTACGACAAGTTTCTTATCTGAACAATCGGTTGTGGGGATATATACTATATATACGACCGATCTCATCACTTTTTTCAGACAACAATATGTGCAATATACGAAAGTATATGATGAAGCTACAATCTTATAAATTGAGGAAGATATGACAAAAATCCTCTCTTTCTGAAAAATCGGTTGTATGGAGGATATATGTATGCTATAGTGGTCCGATCCGGCCGGTTCCGACAAATGTCTAATCGGACACCCAAATACACCCGCTCACCAAATTTCATCAAGGATCTCAAAAATTGAGGGACTAGTTTGCATACAAACAGACAGACGGACAGACGGACATGGCTAAATCAACTCAGCTCTTCATCCTTATTATTTCCGTATTCTTAATGGTAGGTCTATCAATTTTCCTTTAAGGACTTACAATTTTGGGATTCCGATGAAATTAATATACCATTTCATTTTATGAAAGGTATAAAAAGTATAGAAAAATAAAATAAAATAAATAAAAAAATAAAATTTACAAAATTAAAAAACAACAGAATAAAATAAAATGAAATAAATTGAAATATAGTAAAATATAGTAAAAACGATGGAATAAAATAATATAAAATAAAATAAAATGATATAAAATAAAATTAAATTAAAATAAAATAAAAAAATTTAATAAAATAATAAAACAAAATGAAATTAAAAAAATTTAATAAATTAAAATTAAACAAAAATTACTAAAATAAAATAAAATAAAACAACTGAAGTTAAAAAATAAAATAAAATAAAAAATAATATAAAAATAAAACAAATTAAGCTAAAATAAAATAATGAAAAGTTAAGAAAAATAAATAAAGTAAAATAAAACAAAATAAAATAAGTAAATAAAATCAAAAAAATATGGTAAAAAATTGAATAAAAGTAAACAAATATAGCAAAAAAATATAATAAAATAATATAAAATTAAAATAAATTAATATAAAAAAATAAAAAATAAGCTAAAATAAAACAAGTAAAATAATAAAAAAGTTAATAAAAATAAAATGAAGTAAAATAAAACGAATATGGTAAAACATTTAATAAAATTAAACAAATATATTAAAAAAATAGAATAAAATAATATAAAATTAAATTAAATTAAATTAAATTAATATAAAAAATAAGCTTAATTAAAATAAGTAAAATAATAAAAAAGTTAAGAAAAATAAAATGAAGTAAAATAAAACGAAATAAAATAAATAAAATATGTTTAAAAAATTTAATAAAATAAAAGAAATTAAAATAAAGTAAAATAATATAAGATAAGATCAAGTAAAAAAAAAGATAAAATAAAGTTAAAAATGAAATAAAATAAATAAAAAATAAGATAATATAAAATAAAATAAAAAATAAGCAAGATAAAAAATTTTTTTATAAAATTAAAATAAAATAAAGTAAAATAATATAAGATAAGATCAAGTAAAAAAAGATAAAATAAAGTAAAAAATTAAATAAAAAAATAAGATAATATAAAATAAAATAAAATATAAGCAAGATAAAAGATTTTATAAAATTAAAATAAAATGAAATAAAATTATATGAAATGAAATAAAATACAATAAAATTAACATAAATAACGTAAAAGAAGAAGCATATCTTTTGAAATGCTGTTCTATATACCATTAGGTTGGTGTTTTTATGCATATATGAATGTAGAAAATTCATAAAGTCTGAACAATCGGATGTACGATACCGGCTCACCAAATTTTATCAAGATATCTCAAAAGTTGATGAACTAGTTTGCGTTCAAACAAACAGACGGACAGCCGGTCATGCTTCGGTACGTTTATTTGATTTACAATTTTGAGATTCGTGCCAAACTTAATATACATTTCATTTTCATGAATGTTATAACAAATTGTTTAAGCCGTGTCGCCTCTCGGCAGTGGGTTTGGCAAATACACCGTGTGCATTTCTGCCAGGAAAAGTTTCTCAAGTAGTAAAAATTCATCTGCATTGCAGCTTACTTACGGAGTCGGCCTAAAACATGGGACCCACGCCTGACACTTTGTAGGGAAAATTAAAAGACGAGCAAGACACAAATTGGAAGGGAAGCTCGGCCTAAGTCGAGGTGAATCGCACCAAGTATTTATATAAGAATTTTTCTTTTTTAATTCAGTAGTACCGCATACTTAGTTATACGAAATAATTATTTGTACGTTTTCATTAATGAATTTATTCTACATGGCACATGTATGTAAATAAAATGAAATCCAAAATTGCAAATAAACAAGAATCTACAAATAAACCAAAACTAATGATTTGCTTTTTTGGCTTTTGACTTGTTTCTTTTCAAAGCCGTCTTTTAACATTTTATTTGCTAATGCATAATTTATTTATTTACGCATGAGTTGAAGCTTAAATACACAAAAACATATGTATGTATGTATGTACATAAGCCCAATGAACATACATGTAAATTGGACACACATCTGCATTTGTATGTGTGTGCCTTTCAAATATTTCATTTCCTTTTCCTCTTGCTGCTTCACAGCTCACATGAGTAGCTTTTGTCGCCTGTTCATTGATGTTCAATATTGCTTTGTTGTTGTTTTTTGCTTATTTTAATTTACGATTTAGCTTTCTTACAATATTTTGCCACTTTTTTATGTTGTTGTGTCTTTCGTTGCTTGTATCGTGAATAGCGACGATTTTCTTCACATTCTTCGCTGTGAAATATTAGAAAAGGTCAGTATTTACTTACTTAAAAGTTATATACATATATACACATATGAATATGCCGGGTATTTTGCCGGCAATACAAATAATCTCATATAAATAGTCAATACACATTCGTACATACATATGTGGGTATGGTTGTTTAAAAAAGGTGAGTAAAAAACATTTACATGTAAAAGCGCCATTTTTTTGCAGTTAACGCTTGTTGGCGGAAAAGCTCGATTAAAACAATAAATGCTAATTTCAGAAGTGGAATAAGTTGAAACGCGGCTACTTTAGTAATGTCTCTTTGTTAGTCCCTAGACTATACTTCCCCTAGCTAGAACTTTCGACAAAAGCACTTTTTCGCTGCAGCAGTCTATCTCCGCACGAAATTTTCCCACGAAATTCTTTTTGCCCTGTGAATTTCATGCTTTTGGATCGTCAAGAGATCCCTATACTTGTCCCTGGCGCTTTTTTTCCGCGACCTTTGCCTGCTTAAGCATTTCTTTTACCTGTCTTCTAAGAAGACTCATCATGGCGGATTTCATTTACTCTGAACCTTACCAATCATTAATGTCTTTAAAAGGGACTTTTTGGATTCGTCCCCTTCTTCTATAGCGGCAACCTTTTTGGGTTGTTCTAGTTTGGTTTCTTAATGTTTTTGAAATGAGTTTCCTTCCTTTCCAAACCTATTAAGGGGGATGCCGAACCAATCATACCTTGATACATCACGCTTGAATTCAATATGATATGATATCAAACATATTGCTTGATGTTGGACTAACATATGTAGAAACTATACCGCTGCTGTTTTGCGGATTTCCTTTCGCCCTTACGACCAGCTGTCCTTCTTCCACTCCCCTAATTGTGCCTCCGTACTATGGGCCATATAGCAGGATGACAGCGTAAACGCGAGATTCCAAGTAGAGTAACAATAGATAGTTCTAACCCTTCCCATTGTGCGTAGTACATGCCGAATCCACACACGCTGAGCCCATTAACCCTTCCTCACGACTGCTGAATAAGCGCCACGTCAAACAAAGACCCATCAAGGATTTAAAGGAGTTCCCTCGACGCCACTTTACTGTGTTACCAGCGTGTTAGGACTGATATCCTCAGCACTGCTTTTTTCGCGACCGCAATGATGTATTTAAGGTTCATATGTAAGACTCAGCATCAATTCGCTGTCTGATCCCTTACAAAAACCTTCGTCGTGACATCTCCGTCCTTGTCTTAACTCTTGTTTTAAGGTTTTCGAGGGTCCTTTTAACCTTACCAGGTTTAGTGTAGGGGACATCCTCTCCTGAGTTGCAGACAAATTCTTCTTGAGCCAAAGAATATTTGCCCAGGCTGCTTGTAGCCTGTAATTGCTTGTTTATTTGGATGATGTAGATCCCTCATTAGGTCGAGGTACAATAAGTACTTTCCAATCCTGCGTCTTTTCTTGTGGTTCTGACTCTGCAGGGGGCGCAGCGTAATATCCCAGTGCATCACGCATGTAACCCATCGATCATTCTACCTTTAGTATCGTGGCTATATGCGCTTATTCCGCCACCTCAATACGCGTGCTCGTGTTGTGCTTTTGGAGGTAAGGAACATCTTCCTTTAGCCACTTCACGCTCGCGATGTTAACTTAACGACATTGTACCACTTACTTCATTCATCCCGCATGATCTGAGTCACAGCCCTAGCATTTTATCTTTTCAACCTCTTGAAAGCAGGCTTCTTGCCTTCAGCCGAACGTTGCCTCTCATTCTGCCTCCCGAAATTTTTTCCTCTTCGTACCGGTTGCAGAACCGAGGGATCCTTCAATTCGTAAAATTTTTCACGAATTAAAAAAAAACGTATATGACATTGGTTTTCATAGCTTCCGTTGCAAATATCATTGAGGTTTCTTTTCTAAATTATCGAAAATAAAAAAATAAAAATTTATTTGTCGAAATTCGTCGTTTCGTGTTCGCAGGTGTAGTTGTCTGAAGATAAAACGTATCGTGTATACTATTCCTTTACTTGCTTACATAAGTAGCAGTTTCCACCCCAGATGATGTGCTTCAGGTAGTAATTTCTTGATTTAGTACAAGTAATAAGTCTAGTTGGACTTTTGCAATATCGGCTAAAGGATTGTAAAGTATATCAGTGACATCATTAATTGAGGCTTAGATTTATGGAGTCTTGGACCTTTCGTATAAAATGGAATAAGTGATTCCAGCTTCGCGATAACTTTCGCCAATTCCGTACTTGTTGGAAGTCTTTCTCAATCTGCTATTTTCAACTCAGTGGAGAACCGCCTCTTCTTTTGTTGCCGAGCTCGACTGTCACGGAGATTGAATGAACATGATCTTGGAAATCTTGAGCACATAAGTTTGCTCGTCCTGCTGCCGTCCTAATAGCTACATTTGTAAAGTCTCTAATTGTTAAAAAATTGCTCTACATATACTAACTTAGCTTGACTTGACTTGTGTTAGCCAAACCCGCTTGGTCGACTGGTTTTTCTAAATTAACCGAAGAGAACACTTTCCTTTTTGTAGCAAACTAATTGAGGCGCTAACTGCGAGTACTCGTTAAAACAAAAACATGGCGATAAGAAACAAAAAAAAAAACTACAAAGACAAAGAAAAAAGGGCACCAAAGGAAAGCCGTCGGTAAACGGCAGCCACAAAACCAAACACACACAGTGCATTTTAATTATGATGACAAAAATAAAATTGAGTCGACAGCACAAATGCAGGGAGCTCGTTGCAACAAAAGTAATAAAACTAACATACCTGCATAGTTTGTATGTACAGATGCTACTATATACACACATGCATATATACACATAGTATTCCAACAGAAAAAGTGCGTTAAAACGTAAAAATGAAGCAGACGCAGAAGTGCGAACAGCGTTGTATTGGCATTAGGGTGCTGATATAGTGTGCTGATGACAAGCCAAGTTGGGAAGTGTCATGCTAAGAGGCACATATAAATATATATGTATGTATGTATTGGAATTAAAAAATTGCAAGAACGATGCAGGAGGTGCATTTTCCATATGCAGATGCACAAACACATGCAAATACTGATGCAGTTACATATTAAAAAATATAAATATTTACATACAAATGTGTATGAATGTATGTATATATACAAATATTTGCAGGAGTGCATTAAAATTGTATGTTTCTATATAAAAACAAAATATTCCATACTTGCATACTTATGTAAGTACCGTAAGTGCCCAGCAGAAAAATGTGTAAGGAATTGTAGACAATAAAACTTGTACTGAAGGAGCTAAGTATAAACACTTTTAATAAAGCTTATAAAAGCTATTCAATGTCTTGAAATAATGCCTTATACCGATTTCACACAGAAACTTGACCGAATCACAATTTTGCTTAATGGAATAATTAAGTTTTCCTTTTCACACAGAGCCACTTGCTTCATTAAGCGAGCATCTCTCGGTAGCCCCAAAAAAATATTACGCATTTAGAAACAATAATCAAAATGGATAGCAGCCGTTTCCTCCTTTACTATTACGACAGTCAAAATAAAATCATGTGTAACTTTTCATAGATGTTGCACCTAACCAAATAGGTGTCTGTATTAAAAAAAAAAAACTGAAATGCAGCGAAAATTAAATTTTTTAAATTTTTTGGTGTTTTTCTATTTTTCATAAATTATTAAAAATTATTTATTTTTGACGGACACTTGTTACATTGACAATAAAATTCGACCCATCAAGCAACATCTCCTAGATTATTTGCTCCATTAGGCATTCAATAAAGCAATAATGAGATAATTAGGAATTTTTGTTTTGCATGGAAGAATAAGATCTAATTATTTCATATACCCTCTGTGTGAAATTGGTATAACTCTGCTGAGACCTCTACAAGGCGATGGTGCCTGTCAATTTCGAAATTTTTTAGTTGAGATTGCAATGTGGGTCAAATAAATATAATTTAAGCTCATTTTGCTTCATAAATCCGTGATCTGGGCCATTAGCCGTTTTTTTTAATGGGCGTGGTTTACGGGCTGTAACGCAGAAACGGTCGAAAAAGTATTGCAGACGAAATATCTACACATGGCGCTCAACTTTGTTATGGACGGAAATCGCGGTAAAACCTTAGAAAATGAAATAGTTGAGTAAAACTGATTTTTGTGGCATTTGATTCTGATTATCTGAAAATTAGACGAGCTGGGATAGCTTGTACTGATAGGACACACTTACACTACTCTTTGCAAATCAAATCTTTGTTAATCAAAAAATAAGTTACGTTTGGCGTCTCTAGGATCCTGCTCTATTTGCGCGAGCATTCCATTTCGAAATGAGGAGATACCAAGGATGCTCAACAAACGAAACGATATGGCTTTGATAGCACACTTCGTGTTAAGGTTAGCTTTATTATTAACGTTTTAACATTAATGACATCATTTCGTTTTGGTTAAAAATGAAACAGACTTATTTTGATAGCTGCATTAACAATAAGATTCGCAAGAACGGAAACGATTGAAATTTGTTGATTAACGTGGAACTAAACGCTACGATGCATCCTTGGGAGATACCAAACCTTTCAAATTTTTATTTATTTCCAAAAATTTTACACGTTTGAAAATTTGAGGATAAAATTAAATCCTTCATCGCCAAAAGTATTTTTTCAACCAGTTGGTACGAAATTAAAAACCTATCTGTTTTCTACTAGTTTTTTTTTGTTTGTTCGGTTTAAATTTTCAACTGACCTGATAAATAATTCTAAAATTTCAGAATTATTGTAAGCATAAGTAAAAAGTCACAAACTTTCTCATACACAGTGATTACATGTTTTGAGACCCTCCGATACTACGTAACATTCTTTTCTACGACAGCATTCAATACCAAGCACCAACATGATTGTTGTTGCTAAATGCCAGTGCCTGTAACAGCTCGGCTATCATGCCTATTTGAAGTCTGTCAATCCCAAGTACCAACATGATTGTTGTTGTTAAATGCCAGCGCCTGTAACAGCTCGACTTTAACTTGGTTCCATTTTTATACTAATGCCGTTTTTCACTTTCCCGGTTCATATTTCTCCCGAACACTCCATCGCTCTTCCCTCGACGCCATCCATTATTCCGAGCCATAAATCAGGACAGGTATGTTGATCAACCTTTAGAGCATGGCCTACAGAAAGGGCATTAAAATGTATGCCTGAAGACATCGATATTCAAATAAGTTTTCGTGTAAGTAAAATGTCATGAAACTGAAATAAAAAAAGTCTGAAATCAAGCGCTGGAAATATATCCTATTAAATCAGTGCCAAAACCTCTAATAATAAATCGATACCTATATACAAATTGAGCATTTTAAACAGACTAAATAACGATCTTAAGAGTTATAGTTACATATTTAATATTAAGAGGTGACATGTATTATTATATGCGCGATAATTTAAATAAGTAACTTAACTTTACAAGAGGGTATGAGTTTTGTATACGTATGCCCATTAAGGGGCAGATGAAGGTTCTCAGAAGGGAGCTGACGCTCAGAAAGAGCTGCTGTATTATATATACATAAAATGGAGTAAGAGTAAGTTATAGTTAGTTATTTGAAATATGTATACATATATACTAATTTAACTCAAATAAAATACACCTCTTTATTTTGAAAAGCGAGTCTGACGTATCAAAATTACTATAATGCTTGTTAAAATCGCGGCACAAACAACGAAGAGCTTCGTGCATTTCGAAATATAAGGTGCAATTTTTTGTTGGCTAACCTCATCCAAGTACCACTCATTTACTTCCAAATCCATGAACTGTGTGCGCTACTCTTCCTTTGTAACGACTCACCAAAAAATTTTCCAAACACTATTGATGTGTGTGAGTCTCGGCATGAGTGTGCTTGGTGTGGGTGAAGTTTTGTTGCATAAGTATGCGTGTCTTCAAATTTTCTTTAATGAAGTGTTGTTTTGCATAAACAATGATAGCAAAAAATCCTGGTTTGCATATAAAATGCTTGTAATGAGAACTTAAGAGCTGTTAAAAACTAATAAACCTACTTAATCTTAAACTAATCGTAGTCTACGTTGCATGGTATTAGGCAGAGCATATGCCCGAATTAAATCTGTCGTCAAACTTTCGAATTGCGTAGCACGAAGAGTTAGTGGCAACAGTGACAGTGTTCAATGGAAGGTTGTATTGTTGTAAACTTTTGCTACTCTCGACTGAGTAGGATATTGAAAAGTAAAGTCCTCTCTCGGCGAGTAAAAATCAGGTTCTATAAGTCTCTCATTATAACTGTCCTGACGTTAGGTGCAGAATCATAGACAGTACCGAGATGATATATGGTGCCTCTTTGAGCTTTCGAGAAAATGTCCTCCTTAAGATTCATGGAGTTGCCATCGGCGCTTATAAACATATTGCAGAGAATAAAAGTCCAAAGGGTATGCTGGATAGGTGATGCTATGTGAATGAATGCAGGCGCTCCGGCCTAGCATGTGCCCCTATCGGCACCCATATTTGAAGGCCGAGGAAGTGGGAGTTCTCCACTGAGTAGAGGGAGACATGTGCATAAGGACTCGATCTCGTTTGGTGCCCCCAATTGACGTCAGTTATCGCAAAACGCCTTTAGCTGGCTTGACTCGTGACAAACGTTAATTATTTGTTTTCGTTTGGTTTCTTTCTTCTTTTTGGGGTTCTGAAGCTGATAAAAAAATAGAGTTCCTTCAAGACACTAGCTATTCCCGCTATTTGCTCTTATCGTTGATTTAGCCGCCACTGCTTCGCCTGCGCATTTCATCACTGCGAGGCGTATCCTTATAAGAGATGATTTATTACTCATGATTATTTCACTTCACAGAGGTAACGTTTTTAAGAGACAGTAACAACAGCGGCAATGCAGATTGTAAATGTGTAATATTTCAACTTTGTACATTTTGTGAAGATATTCGTGGTCCATAATAACCCCAATACGGGGACTTAATTTCCAGCTGCCCTACGGCGTCTGCGGAAACCGTGCGGTAAGATGAGACTGCCGCAGCGTTACTTCAAGGTTGTTGTTGTAGCGATAAGGTTACTCGCCGAAGGCTTTGGGTAGTGTTGTTGATGTGATAGTCCTTTGCCGGATACAGATCCGGTACGCTCCGGTAACACAGCATCATTAAGATGCTAGCCCGACCATCTCGGGAACGATTTACATGGCCACATTAACTATCAGTCCATCCATCCCTCCCATTCCAAGTTCCTCAAGAGGAGCTTGTGGATCGCCACAGCCTCGTCTGTTAGTGAGCGCTACACAACCCCTTGAATCCCTTACCTCAAGGTCTTTTTTGTTTCTATTTGTCTATTCTATATCACCAACCATCGTGTGATTATGGTGGGAATGTGTGTTTTTGTAAAAATGATGAACCCAGTATTTTCCGACGCGCTGCACTTCACTTATCAGCAGTCGGGACATAGCCCCCTCCATTTTCAATGCCTGCTATAGTGCGTTATATAAGGAGGATTTCATAATTTCAGCCAAGTTGAACATGCATAGTGGTTTCAAGGATGATAGAAACTCGCGCACACCAAAAGCTTGGCGCAGCTAGTTTCAACAACTTGTACCTCTTCCACGAGTATCCCAAATGGTATTGAGTTCTTTCAAGACCCATAGTCTTTTAAAGCTTCCCACTTGTTGAACGACAGCAAGAGCACTCATTTACTTCTATAAGTTCCTAAACTCATGGTTTTGCGAACGTAACGTCTTTTTGGCACGCTCGTCTATATATAATTCGAGCACACTACAGCGGGTTAATCGGATAAGAATATACCCGAACTTTTGGCGAATATTTTTTCCCTCGTAACAATAACATATATCAAGCACCCGCTTGTACAAGGGTAGACAACCTTTCAGCACCAACCTTATATGCATTCCAAATCTGATTTTTTAGATACCTGCCTACCTTTGTCCGGTTTTAAGGTACTTATGGTCCCTACCAGTAACCCAGCAAACACCGTTTCTAACGTTAAAGAAATATTGTAGTTTTACATTACGATTCTAATGTAGTCCTCTAATGCATTTCGAATCCAAAACAAGGTTAGAATTCGACTGTGAAACGATTCGAATAACACTAGAAATGCGATGTTATGATTATTGTCACAGTTATCGATTATTCGCACGACATGATCAGTCATCCTTAGTGTTATACAACCAAACTAAAAATAGTGAACAGTTGTGTGAAAATATTATAAGCTGCGAAATAAGTTTGTTTATAATAATAAATACTAGTAAGTGAAAATGAATCCAAGAAAGTTAAAAAGGGAAAGCGAGCCGATTATTGAAGTGCTATTTGAATGGCATGAAGAAAACGCTTTTTCTTCCGTACCTCAAACCAATGCCTAACTCAATCCTGAGGAAATAAGTGGAAGCGAAAATTTCAACAATTGGAATTATTTTTATTTTATTAAAATTTATAAGCTTGTAACCAAATAAAAGTATTTGATATAATGAAACAATGAAAATTTCGCTGATTTTAAATAACTGAACTTAATTGCGCATCACTTAAAAATTCTCATTAGAAACCCATTAGCAATTGACGTTGGAATTCGATTATATTTAAACCCTTTTCTCGATATCGAGAACGAAGTCCCCTTTTTGTCGAGAATGCTATAATTCGCGACAGTTTCGCAAATCATCCTCTAACCTTCTACCTTAGAGAAATACATTAGAATTCGATTCGCCTTCAAATCGTTTTCTAACCTAAATGTTTGTTTGGAAGGATACTGGATCATTATCCATCCAACTTTCATTGGGAGTATGTTTTCCTATAATAATACAATAGTTTCAAAACTAAATTAATTATGGTTAGTCTGATTCATTTCCCATGCGACAGCCGGTATTAAAATCTTCAGAAACGACAAGATTACCGGCGTGCTCTTGAAGATTATCCTTGAACTCATAGACAGGATCATTGGGCGACAGGTAGCAGGTAATTAATGTGCGACAGTTTCCCATAATTAGCCCTTTACAGTTCAATAGCATAATGTTATATATGCATTATTATTTTAAGTCGATATGCATTGAATAAATATTTCGCGTTATAAAAAAATGTCCATGTTTGTGCATTATGTCCCACTGTTCATCTGAGAAGTGCAACGCTAACAAAATAAATCGAAAAGAATATGCTTAAGGGCACTCATATACATATATTTGGAAAGTAAGCGCAATATTGCAATTGCAGCTCATTGCAACCAAAATGCAGGCACAAAATACCTTATGCATATACAGATACTCACAAGCCTTTAGAGGTGTGTTAATGGATATCTAGAGAAAATATATAACTGAGAAAAGGCAACGAGCTCTAGCAATGCACGAAAATGTCAAATTTGAAAGTGAGCGCCTGTACTGCATTAGCTATGAGTTTAAGAATTAAGGAGCGTATTAATGTACGAGTATGCGCGGACATGTATTGGTGTATTAATGAGCGCGCGGAGCCGAGGGGAACGCATACTCATACTTAAGCAGTGAAGTTGTTGTGTATGTTATATTTCTGGGCGAGTACATTGTACACATAGCGTTTTTGTGTATCTTTTTTACGAATACGCATGCACTTACTTTAGCTATGTATATTGAGTGTAAGTGCATCGTTGCATTGCATGTACTTAGTTGCAGCGCGGTGAGTGCGACTTGCAAGATACACACACAGCGTGAGCAAACGAATGGAGCAGCGTTCGCAGTACACATGAAAATACAGATAAAGGTGTGTGCATCGCTTTTGTGCCTTAAAATATGCAACGCGCGTTATTGTAGTGGTAAGCATATGGGAGAGTTTGAGAGCATTTCCACTTGCTATGCGCGCATATGTGTGGGTTACTTTTTTGTTTTTCAGATACAAACCACTGCGCGCGTGCATGTATACATATATATACACACGCATATAACAACTATACAGAATTGAACGAAATTTATAAAATAATTTTATTTTGCTCGTTAACGAATGCGCTAGCGCTACCCAACTAGCGCTCCCAAAGTCCCTACTGGATTGCACACATGCATGCCACCAACAATTGACTTATTTTTTGTGCATGTAGTTGTTTTTGTTCATTACATATATACGTATGTATACATATTTTTTTTGCTTAGCCATTGCCTTGCTCGATTGCCTGTGTTTTTCGATTTTTGCCGCGTTCGTTCAGCTTCAGTACGTCGTTCACATTTAATCCGTTCGGTAAGGCTGACACGGTTCTCGTCATACTTTACTGGCTACTGTGTTTTTTGCATTTGATTTCATATACATAGTTTTTTGTGTTTTGTATTTTATATTTTTTTTTTTTTTTGTTAGCTTTGCTTTTAGTCAGTATTTGCTGCCGCTTTGTTTTTTAGGGAATTCTTTGACGCGTTCGCGTTTTCGCGTAATCGAAGCGTTGTATGGTGCTTTGTGTTTTGTTTGAATATTTTTAAGTGTCTTGCTTTGGTGTTTTGTGTGTGCGCTATGTTGGTGTTTGAGGGCGCGCAGAATCAGCGTATCATCCAATTGGGGATGCGTTGCCCAGCAAAGGCGAGCGCTGGCATTGCGTTTGTTGTTTTGCATATGAGCGCAGAAAAAAATGCATTGTTGCGTTTTTTTTTTTTTTTTGGTGATTTATATTTAGTGATGTGGTTAAGTAGGCGCGCGCTGATGGTTGGTGAAGCAAACAAGCAAAAGCAAAAATATTTTAAGAAATACGAAAAAAATAACCTTTTACACGACAAGGTTGCCGCGTGTAGCGCGCAGGGTGGCGCTTCGTTTGGGCGCGGCGGAATTTAATGGTTATGCTATTTTAATATAATTATTTGGAAAGCGTCTGTGATTTTTATAAGCGCGCACTGTAAGCGTTTGCTTTTTATTTTGTTTTAGGATGCAATACACTCAGCGCTGCTGCGCGCGCTAGCAAATGCTTAAACTTAGGTTTAAATTGATTTTTTCAGAGAAATCGCGACGTAAAACGCGTCTGGCACAACGCCTTAAAACTAATAAACTTCTTAAGAGCACAATTGGCTAAAAATTCAAAGCGCGCTACCCAAAATGCATTTCCCCACATCCTTTCCACAACTCCAACTCAAGCCTGCCTACCTTTTCTGTTAACCTTACGCTCCTTCACTGTCAGCCTCACACTCATTTCACAAAAAAAAAACACGCGCTCTTATCGCCCTCATCAATCACTCCTTCCAAACGCGCGCGCATACCCAAGTACACTAGTTTAACGAGTGCGCGCTAAAGAAAAAAAAAAGTGTTCATAAAAAATCCAGAGCTCAAAATTACCCTCCACTCAACTTGCTAGCGCATGTATACAACAACAACAACGCACATATGGGTCTATACATTACTGGAAAAAAATCCTCATTTATCTGCGCCAACAACACTTTATAACTTTATACACATCTTTTTGTGCTGTGTTTCCTCACACCCCGCATGCCACCGCATAACTCTTCCATTTGATTTGTATGCACGCGCACTACCCCTCTGCATTAAATCCATCACATGCGCGCGCTCTCACTCCCTACACCTCACTCACACTGATTTTACCAACGCTTTGTAACGATAATTGAAAAAAATAATAATAATAAAATTCGGCTACTGCCGCACTACTTTGGTAGGTCTTCATTTCTACCACAACCGCTTCTAAAACTCTGAAGCGCGCCTCCATTTCTTCCGCACTTGTGCCGCTCCCAATAGCACAGCAACATTGTACCCATCTACATGCATACATGCATGCGAATATCGTTAACGCCGCCAACCATCCAATGATGCCACCATCCATGCTTTTGTGTTCTGTTGCTCTTGTTTGTATTGCTTGTTTGTCGTTGGCATCGCGCGCTTCGTTGTTGCTGTTGTCGGTTAGCAGACCAAGTACTAGCACTAGCCATCAACATCAGCGTAGTGGTAGTCGTGTTAATCGTCGTCGTCATCATCTCTTGTGTTGTTTTTATTGCGCGCAAGTTTTTTTGCTTACCTGCACCGCGTCGCGCCACAACGCGCTGCTTGTACAAATACTTTTTACAGCGACTTTTTGGTTTAACTTCAAGTTTACTTTTTTTCTTGTACCCCCAATTGTGCTTGGCTTGTTTTTTGTTTATAGTGTGTGTATGTGTTTGTATATATCTTTTTAGTGCCACATACTTGTAAGTACAAGTATATATTGGTGCTGCGTTTGCGCTTACCGCGCCGCGTCTGCTGTTGTTGTGACAACGCGCGTACAATTTATGTTTACCGGCGAGCCGTTTGCTGTTCGTTAACGTTGTGGCCGCCGTAGTCGTTGCGGGTTCTTGAGTGTATTCAAAAGATTTTTGCACATATTCATCTTTTTGGCCGTTTTCGGTGCGTTTCGTTGGGCGCGCATCTTCGCGCAAAATTTTTTATATTATTTCCGTCTCTCAAGAAAAGATAGAATACAAAGAAAGAAACCAAAAAACAAAAAAAGATTAAATTTTGTTGGTATCTTTTACGACGACTTGCTGTGTACACTTGATGATGTCTTTTTGTATTACTTGGGCTTTCTTAACTTTGTTAAAAAACCACAAAAAATTGTATTCGACAACGCTTTGTTGTTGTTGGCATTGTTTTTGTAGTTGTTGCTGTTTCAGCACGACGATTGTTCCTTGGCGCGTTTCTTTGCGTTGTTCGCGTGCCGGCAGTATCTCGAATTGTGTACTGACTTTTGGTTTGCTCTGGAGTAGAATGCGAGACAATATTTTCGGTGAACTTAGAAAATTTTTGATTTTGTGTTTTGTTGTAGATTATAAAAACAAAAAAACAAAAATTCAAAACAAGTACAAAAAACTAATCTAAAACAAGAAAACAAATCTTAAACGAAATGAAACGAATGTGTGGAAGCAGTGTTGGGAAATTGAAAACAAAAATATCGAATCAAGCAGTGTTGGTGGTGTGAGAAAAAGTGTGTATTAGAATTGGGAGCTATGTCTCTAATAAAAAAATCAAAAACAAAGAAATATCACTTAAAAAAAATGTCGATGGAACTTATTTAGATAATCCTTATGATGACTTCAGAATGAAAGCGAAATATCGACCGAAATAAAATTACAATTACAACATACCAAGTTGTGGTTTTTAAATGAATTTGGCCTTCAGCTCAATAAAATAAACAAAATATACTTAAAAAAAACCATAAAAGGTTTATATATTTAAATTTGAATTTATCGTACCGAACAGAAAAAAGTTTGGGCATTTCAATACAAAAATTCTCGGTACCCGCAAATAAATATACCTAACAAAAAAAAAAAAATTTGAAAATTCAAAAATTCAAAAAAATCTTAGCAGACTTAGGTACACTTGCAGAACTTCTAGCTAGCTACATGTCTAGCTCCGAGTTAATTAAAAAATTTTTCAAAAATGTATGAGTTTTTGAGGGGTTAAACTCAAACATTTTTGACAAATTTTTAAAATTAACTCTGAGCTAGAAAAATAAATTGCTGTTTTGCAAGCGGTCCTTAAAGTAATCAAATAATATATAAAAAAAAAAATTTACAATAAAAAAAAATTGAGTACAAACTATACTATTCGAAAAACGTATAGTTCAAAAAACTCATTAAAAATAAGAACTTCAACCTAAGAACAACAGAAGACAATAATATAGAAAAGAATAATCACATATAAACTCAATTATAACTCAAAAATTCCAAATCCATGCGCTTTCGCACATCGGAGAACTATTTCCAATATTATTAGGAATATCAGATTTTTGAGTTAAAGTCAATAAAGGAAAGTTATAATGAAAAGAAATATATAAAAATTATTATTATGAAAAAATATTCAACATAGCTAAAGGAAAAGCTCTATTTTGATGAGCTCAAAGACCCAATCTTCCAAACACATCTCAAAATTCCTGATGACGATTTAATATTAAAGCCGAAATATCGAAAATTAATGTAATAAAAAACAAAATCAAGTGTTTTATTTATAAACCAGCGTTTGAGCTCAAAAAATAAAATAAAACAGTTCCTTTAATAACGTCAAAATCAAATCAAACAACATAACTAGAAAACAGTTACCTATAATAATAAAAATTACGAATTATAGAAAATTGATAAACCTGTTTTATTTTTTTTTATTTATTTTTTTTTTTTTGAATAAGGAATTAAAGTAATAAACAATTCAAGAAAACGAAAATGTTAAATAATAACAAAATTTTAAACAAAAATACATCTCTTTCTTTGGACATAAACGAAAATCTATATATATAAAAATCAAATTCTGTGTGTATGCTCGCTCTGGAAACGTATTTCCCACACAAACGGGAATATTTTAGGCTAAAAATAATTTCGATATATAAAAGGGGCGTGGCACCTCCCATACAATTGGAATCTTTGAAACTGCATAACTCTGAAGTTATTCATGCTAGAACATTGAAATTCAGTAAGAAGTTATATGAGGTCAATCCCTAACACCACCAAGAAAATGTGGGCTGAGATAGAAGGGGCGTGGCACCTCCCATACAAATGGAATATATCATTTTGCAAATCTCTGGATGTAGTAATGGTAGGATAATGAAAATTGGTAAGGAGCTATATGACGTTAAGTCCTAACACCTCCAGTAAAATGTGGAATGCCTACAAATGGGATTTTTCAGAACTATGGCTGCCGTACAAACTTAGGTTATTTTAACAGCTAACTACAGACTTGAGTTTGGCTGTTATACCGTTTGGACGTATAGTAATCTGCCGCCGTTAAAATTTTTTGTTAATTTCAGTCTGTCTACATCTTCTATATCTATATAAAATTCAAACAAACGATACTACTTATCAATCCATTGACATAGGCGTGGAAGAATCGCAAGGTGTGCATTGTCCGGTTGAGTTTCTTAACTCCTTGGAGCCACCACGAATTCCTCCTCATCGTTTAATCCTTAAAAAAGGGTCCATAATATTACGCTTCGTAATTTGGATCTCCGCGCTTATGTAATGCGACAAGGCTTATCATCACAAAACTTCCAATGTCATTGAAGCAATGATTTGATCGGGAAATTTCGAAAACAACAAAGTTTTCATACCAAGGATTCAATTAATACCGACAGATATGCCTTTAAATTTCAAACGCCTCAAATTTCCTATTAGGTTGACTTTCGCAATGTCTATCAATAAAGCGCAAGGAGAGTTATTAGCTGTAGCAGGAGTCAATCTTACCAACTCATGCTTCACCCATGGCCAATTATAAATATTTTTATTATATAAAAAATAAATATTTTTGTTTATACTCCAAATAATTTACAAAAAATATTGTATATCCTATGGTTTCAGCAGTACCTAAATTCGCAAATACACATCCTTAAAATAACTTCAAAACTTGTGTTATTTATTTTGCATATTTTTATAGAAACGTGGGGTGGAACCCACGGGAATAAGCTAGTAGGCAATAAAAAACGTACAATTGAGCAACTTATAAAAAATAATAAAATCTTAAAATTGCAACAGAAGAACTTAAAAGAATAAAAACCCAATCACTATAACTCAGCCAATCAAACAAGAAATAATAATATATATAAATAATCGTCATTAATTAAAAAAAAAAAACAAATTAAAAAGCAAAGCGTCTATAATTTGAACATAAACCAAAATAGACACCTAAAAAATAAAATTAAAAGAAGTGATAAAAAAATCATACAACAAAAACTTCAATTCAAGAACTTGAAGAACTAAAAGCCCTATCTCTATAACACAGCCGAACAAACAAACAAATTTATATAAAGTAAGTAAACTATAATTAAATAAATACAGAAATGGCTAAAAAAAACTTTATTTATTTCAAGAAAAAAAAAATAACAAACAAATGAGAAGTTGCAGAAAACAAAAACGCCTTACAAAGAAAAATTAGACAAGCAAAAACATTTATAATTAAAAAACAAACTTAAACTTATGAGAAAACATTAGCACTTTAGCTCAGCCATACCACTACTGAGTAGAATATCAGTCAAATGTAGTGTAATACAATAGCGTTATTGGAAACTTTGTTAAGTTAAGACCTTTAGGAGAAGTGGGCGTGGTCTTTAACCGCTTTTGGTTATATTCACTCAGTCTATATAATTTGGCAAGGATAGTGTCTCTGACAAATTTTGATGTAATATTTTTAACGGCTTTCGATTTACGCCTTGTTAAATTTCCAAATTTTCTTCTTCTAAATGTGGGTTGTGCCACGTCCATTTTCCAAAATTTTTTGGAATTTATGTTTTGCGTCATAAAACCAGGTGGATTGGTTTCATTACCTTAGCGGTATTCGTTATTGAATTATCTCTTTTTTTCCATTTTTCCAATTTTTCAATATCGAAAAAGTAGGCGTGGTTATCGTCATTTTCAATGCCAATCTATTCTGCGCTCAGAAAAGTCCGCATACCGAATTTAGTGAAGATATATCAATATTTGCTCAAGTTATCGTGTTGCCGTTACCGACGTGTATGGCTTTAATCAAATCTTATTTCGATACTGATGATTTTGATATATGAAAGTCTATATCTATCTCGATTGCCTAATACCTGTACAACCAACCGTTATCCAATCAAAGTACAGCTAGGTATAAAAATTGGTAAAAAGTATAAAACATTGAAAATTTCAAACAAAGAACTTAAGGAAAATCAAAATTGACAGAACTATTTATAAGCCATAACTCGTCGATCAATTCGCAATCAATAGATCTTGAAGTTGACTTCAGAACCAAATAAAAAGTTAAGGCCTTAAGCTTTAAAGCTCCCAAAAACTAAAAAAAATAAAAGGTGTTCCAAAATGACAAATTTGATATTCTGCTGCTTAATTAGAAACATTTAAGTAACTTCTCTTTAACTGGTAAATATAAGAGCTATTTAAACTTTAAAACAATGCCGTCTACCTATCTCAGACGTAACTAACGAAGTTGTTAACTATATAGTTTAGGCGTAAAAATTTAAACTGTGCCTGGCGGGACAGCGATATTTATCGTCTCTGAAATTTAATGACTTCACTTTCTTATTTCAGATAAGTTATAAATATTTTTACGTAATTTGAACTTTTATATGTTTAAGTAAAGTACTAAGTTGCAATTTGTTTTCTGACTACATTAATAAATACTCATAACACACTCAAAAGAAAAATATTTCAGCGTTTTATAAAATTTCTTAAACTTAAAATTTTATTTTTTTTCCATAGAAATTTTAATTAAGTGTAGTATAAACTTAAGTTTGAAAGCTTTATTATTTAACTTTAGGCAAAAAGCTCTAAAAATTCAAAGCTTAAAAATGAAAACGGTTAAGTAAAATTTTTTTTTATTTTCAAAACTGTTTTGTTTTCTTAAAAGGTATAAACAATATAAGCAACACTGCTAGAAAGTTTGTAAATTGAGATAAAAAATAAGAACTAAAACACAAAATTACAAATTTTCTATTAAAGCTAATTACTTAAATGAAAAGAAGTAAGAAAGTCTATACACTTGAAATGCTGTTGTTGTTTGTTTCGTGTGCTTAATAGTGTTACAAGGTTGCAAGGCTGCGCAACAATATATGTACATATGGTTCTATTCTAAAACTAACATAGAAAATTGCTTAGTCATAAAAGGGGCGGTGCCACGCCCATTTTTTTAAATGTGATATTTTTCTTATTTATTGTTATAAATCCACTTGGGGAATGAAATACCATTGATATAAAGCTTTTTTTTTTTTGCAAAGATATAGCTTATTTTATTCATCCACGACCCTTTTAAAAATCTTTTTTTCTTATATAAAGCATTCCTTATAGTAAAGGCAACCTCTCTGCCGAATTTTGTTACGATAGGTCTAACGATTTTTGATTTATATTTGCAAAATTGATTTTGTCACAAGTGGACGGTGCTACGCCCATTTAAAACTTTTTTCAAATTTTTATCAAGAGCCTCAATATCAGTTCACATATCAAATTCCAACATTCTAGGCGTATTATTTACTAAATAATCAAATTTTTCTTGTATTCCAAAATGTTATATATATAAAAAGCTCATTTTCAATACCAATCTGTTCTGGGTCCAGATAAGCACGTGTACCAAATTTGGTGAAGTTTTCTCAATATTTACTCAAGTTATCGTATTAACGGACAGATGGACGGACGCACGGACATGGCTCAATCAACTTTTTTTTCCATACTGATGATTTTGATATATGGAAGTCTATATCTATCTCGATTCCATTATACCTGGACAAACAACCGTTATCCAATCAAAGTTATAAATACCCTGTGTACAGGTACAGCTGGGAATAAATATAATAATAAATAAATCACAAGTAAATTAATACACAAGATAATTAAAATATTTGAAATTTCATAGTTTGAAGTCAGGAATGAATAAAAATACAAAATAGTACAACATAGAATCAAATAACAATTACAATATGTAATTTAAAAAAAATTTAACTCAAAGCAAACGCCTATATGTAAAATTAAAAATACAATTAACAATAAAAAAAAATAAAAAAAAAAAACAAAAACATGCATTTAAAAATGGTAAAAAAAAAAATGTTAAACATTTTTGGGAAAAAATATCTCTATAAAACTTAATTAATAACGTTTTTGCAAATTTGTGTACAAAAAAAAATTGTAATTGAAAAAAATCTATATATTTGAAATCCAAAAAAAAACTTCTACATAAAATATAATAAATTATTGACATAATGTGCAATGGTGAAAGTTATGCTGTTATTGAAAAATATGGTTTTCCTTTTTACTATAACGGACTGTTTGTGAGTTAAGTAAGAAGGAATATAAAGCTCTTAAAAAGTATTCAATAAGTAACAAAAAAAAAAAGTGAACTTTGAAAACACTATACACTATATTATGACTTTAAGCTGTGCATAAAAGAATAATAAGTTTTTTTCACAAAAAAAGAAAGAAAGCAAAAAAAGTGGTGTATATTGGAACGATTTTCCGTCATCCCTTGTCAAATTTGGTTTTGAGACAAACCGGTTTCGGCGTTGTGCCATCATCAGTGTCGATTTTCGTTCTGAGGGAAAATCGTTCCAATATACATCATTTATCCACCATGTCGGAAAATCAACAAAACAAGATAAGTAAAAAAAAGTGACGTTTCATCGATTGGAATAGCGAAATAATTTATTAAAAAAAATTGTGAAATACTGATATTCAGACGAAAATTAAAATTTTTAATTAGATTTTGGCGAACTAATGTAAAGAGAGAAAAGCATGGCATGGCGCCACGTTTTGTAACAGTTAAACCACTACAGTAGTGCGGGTTCCTACTACCAGTAGAAAAGGCTTTGTAGATGCTTACATGGTACAATCGAAAGACCTGTCACCTTGTTCTGATGTCACTTTCTTTAAATTTTTGCTAAATTATTAAAACAAATTAAAAACATCGATTGCTTTCACCGAACATTTTTTGAACGTTTAAAAAATTATTTAAAAATATTGATAAAAAGCATGTATAGACAAGACTTAAATTAGACTAGGTTAAAACAGAAAAAGCCTAGTTTTGTACTTATATAATATAATATTACTAGTCCACCCTTTTAAAATTGCTTGTACTTAGGATCAGAAACAAATTTTTCAATCAAAATATTCATGTAATTTTTTATACCATACATTACCTAGTGCTCCTCGAATAAAAAGCTACTAAAAATAGGTTGTTCGGCATAGATTCTACGATTTTATGCTTGAATTTCATTGCCTGAAATCATTTTTTAAAATATTCGTAATTCATAAAATTTGACCATACGTTGATAGGTATTTGCTATTGTCTCCGAAAAATTTGAACATTTTATCAAGTAATAAATGTTAGGCTGTACTGGCCGATTCATGAAGACCTCACATAGACTGAATAAGTGCGTTGTGTTACCAGTTATCAGTGTTACCAAATACTAGACGATTTTGATAACCTATGTCACTTGCTGCGTTTAGATCTGATAGTTGCATCACTCCTAACGGCTGGAGTCCCGCAAGCGCGTGGCACGAGCACAACCAGCACTTCCTACATCTGCTATCACTAGGCAAGCCTAATTTAAAGGCAATGTGATGCCAGAAGGCAGGATGCAGTCAGAATACCCATCATAAGTTCACAGTCATTTGATTGTTTTTTTGTTGATTTGACTGTTGACATACTCAATTCAGAATCAACAATTTGTGCGTAGTTGATTTAATAAATATTTGCGATGGATAAAATTTGAAAAATATATCGATTAAATAGCCCCTTAACTCGGTTCATTTTATCAGCTTTTTCTTTCAGTGTAGATCCAACTCATCAGCAACGTTTTGGCCGGCTTTTCTATCTATTCGGATAGCACAGCGATGATTTGTGCCTAATTTCTATTCTGTTTGTTGCCAATCAGTTTTCACAGTGCTGCGACATTTACAGAATCATTAGAATAGCGGGGTCAAAACGGAGCTAATAAGTTTGTTTAATATTTTTTTTAGAAAGAAAGCTAAGTACAAATAACTAGTACCAATTACCAGAAGTAAAGTACCCCTGATTAAAGTGGCTCAAAAGTAATAATAAATTTGAAAAAAATGTACAAAAAAATAAGAGTTATGAAGCAAAATTATTCCATTAAAAAGTACATACAAAAATACGTATAAGTAAACAAAACTATAAATGCGGAATAAAAAATAAAAAATATATGCAAAACCGACTAAATACAAATGAAAATCATAAATCCCTTAAGAATTAAACTACGAATTAAATATCAATTCTAATGAAATGCAATGCTTTCAATTTCACGCGCAATCTTCCACACTTTCGTTATCACCGGCAATCGGACGCATTCGCGTCGGTTACCGCAACAAAGAGACCAATACAAAACTGCTTCCCATATTGTCCTAGTCAAAAGCAACAACAGCAAAGCACAGCTAAACCACATTCGCACATCTAAATGATATCGAATACTAATAGCGACGGCAACGATGGCGGCAACAACAAAGCTGCACTTCTCTCGTTGGGTGGCGATGGTGGTGTAGGCGTTGGTTGTAGTAGTGTTGCGCGCGTGATTAGAGCTTAGAAATTCACATACGAAGCATTTCGTTTAAGTTTCTTTTTTTCTTTGGTGTTTCGAAATGGTGCAAAATATGCATATGCGAAATATGTGTCTGCATGTATGTGTGTGTGTGCGTAAATGGCTGTCTGTGAATGAACGGAAACTGCGCGACGTTGCGCTGTGCTGCTTTAGACAAAACATGGTTTAGTTTTTATTTTTAATTATTTTGTTGTTTTTTTTTTCTTTTGTTTGCAAAAAGTCTTATGTGACGACGTGCGCTTAGAAAATGAAAATGAAAGATATTTACTTACGAGTGCGAAAGTGCAGTGTTTAGAAGATGCATAGAATGAAAGATGCTAATACATAAATTGGTTCATTCAATTCCTAGCTACATACATATATGTTTACATATGGGAATTTGTATATAGGAATGTGTGTGCATTTTCTTTGGTTTTTTTCGGCTTCTTGCACTTTTGTGTAGATTTGTGCGTGTTTTAACTATAGTTACATACATACATACGTTTGTTTATTAGGAGCGCATAATTTGCATATTGTTTATGTGTAGTATTTTGTGAGTTCGGAGTTAACAAAAGAACTGATGCAAATTGTTAACTTACTAAGGGAAATCAAGTTTATTTCCATAAACTAAAAATGTAAGCTGCGACAACCTCCGAAGAAATTTGAGGCCGAGCTTCTCTTCCAAATTGTATCGTATTCCTTTAAAATTTTCAATAACATTTTTTACGCCGATTCCGAACGGCATCTGTAAGGCAGACGAGTTTTCACTGCAAAACTTTTCATGGCAGAAATATACTCGGAGTGTTTGCATCTTTTCTCCTTAAAAACAATTGAACCCAGAATCTTCGGTATGGTAGGCGGAGCTCGCTACCACCGCACTACGGCGGTCGTCGAAGCACGTATAAATAATATTGATATAATAGTGAACACCGTAAGCATTGCTAATAATGCACTACTATAAAATTTAATGTCTCTAATCAAGTTCTGTTGAACGAGCCTAAAAATATTCCACACTCAGAGTGTTAGCCAGTAGCGTAGATAGGGGGGATTTGGGGGATAGACTCCCCCCCCCCCCCCCCCCCCATCGGAGTCGGTAATGTATATATATATGTATATGTATATTCAGGTTTAGTCTCAAAAAATGATCAAGGTTCTGCTCAATGTTCCGTTTTCAACTGACATCGGCATCACAGCTGATGAGGTCATTGATGAGTTATCTAAAAAACCCATTGCACATTCTCTATCCCTCCCCATGTCCCAAGGCTATCTACGCTACTGGTGTTAGCAAATCACTGTCCAGGCCGAGCACGCTTAGAAAATCTTTTTCTCATTGAAAAAACTTCTTTCAAAGTTTTTGTTTTTGCCTTGCCCGGTAGTTGAACCCAGAATATTCGGTGTGGTAGGCGGAACTCGCTACCATCACACCACGATGGTCTTCTAAGCACAAACGTACATATAAATAATATTGATATAATAGTGAACAGCGGAAGCATTGCTAATAATGCACTGCTACAAAATCTCTAATCAAGTTCTGTTGAACGAGCCTAAAACTATACCACACAATTTGGGCTAAAAATCTATAGTATCTATACAATTTTATCTAATTGTGTTTAAAAGAGCATTCATGAGAGTAAATATGAATCTATCTGCCTTTAAACCAGTATAAATGCAGGAGATTTCGATTTTAAAACTCAGCCACATACAAAATCCAAATTTTCTAGTTTTTCTGAGTTCAAAATTTAGCAGAATAAGAAAAAAGGCGTATATGAGCAAAAACACATAAGTTCTACCTTCTCAGCATTGGATATGTAAAGAGGCTGAAAAAAATAGCATTCGATCCGTTCTTTCAAATATCTATAGATTGGAAACGCCAAATGTAGAGGACAGATCTAAGAAGGCATCAACCGCCTGGGGTGGGGAGCCTTCACAAAAAGCTTGGACCTCTCGTCAAACTTAATACACTGGCACACGTTTTTTACCAGCCGCCCTGTGCTTGCTTCTACACCTCCATTCCCTGAAGAGGGATGTGGGGTGAAGAACTCGTTGAGAACCGTCAGCTGTGAACTTCCTTACATACAAAATGCTTTTGCAAGGGAATGTTGAATGGGTTTCTTATAGCAGCTCAATGTAAGCCGCAAACTCAAAACTGCCAGTCAATTTAGTATATTCTAAGCGAAATTGGCAGCAAATTAAGGATAAGGTGGTTGAGATGGTATCCAATATTATTAGGAAATTTTGCATTTAGCCGCACAGTCATGCTGCAATTTTTAACCTGAGACCATCAGTATTGCGATTAAGGGTTGTCTTGTAATCACTTTCCCCTGTTGCGATTGCTCTTAACTATTTTTATTATCAAACAACCCGGGAAATTGCTATGCCGACTCCTTGCCCGCGTGTGAGCCGGACGTTGCCCTGACTTAACAATATTGCTATTGAGAAAGCTCGGTGAATAATTGACCTCGCTGTAAATTCTCTCGAACTATTTTACTATGATCTGGGTCCTGGGCAAAGTAATATCACAGGCTATTTTCACGCGCTATCATGGCTGTGTGTATGTGAGTTTAAGGAATTCGAAGTTCCGCTGCCTATCTGAGGTCTGCTCTAGTACAGATGGGCAGACAATGCTTTTTAAAGTGTAGCGAGATTCCCCTTGCCAAAAGTTCATGCAATTACGCGTTTATACGGAACACTGTCCAAGCGGTGCACCTTAATGTATTGGCAGACCCTTCGCAATGCACCTGCATGGTGGATGATGAAGTCTAATATCCCACCGACTGCGTGCGTTTGCTTCAACTGAGATGAAATTATTTCGGTCCCAGCTTAACCTCAACCTTATTCTGAATTATATCACCGCAATGCATTTTCTTTCATGATTTCTTTAAAGGCACTATATTTCCAAAAAATTTTCCACATAGACATTTCATGCCGCACATGTTCGAATTACTCAAACTTGCCTTCCCTTTTCATATTTATTCTCACCACTCTTCCTCATTCCATTACATTTTACAGCTGATAGTTATTCATCAGACAGCAAAAGTCACTGCGCCGTGCTAGCGGCGTTCTGAACTTGAAAATGTATTTGCTTTTATATTTCTAGTTATTTATTTAGCAATCGAGTGCGCGTGTTTTCATTCACATGGCACGAAATTCCACAATGAAGCTTCTAATACTGCGTGCACTATAAAGTTCCACCCTCAACGCACACGTCGCAGCCAGACATCTAACTTCTAAATCTAAAAACACCACTCCACACCATTTTACCACTTACGGCGAGTGAGCGCGAATTTCTCCAAAATTTCGTTGTATTTCTTTTTATCGCTTTGGCTCGTCGCAAATCTATACGTTTTCTATTTCCGCTTACTATGAATATTTTCTTTTATGCTTTGGTTTATGACTCTGTGTGACTGTGTTTGTGCCTGTGTGTTTGCAAGTTTATGTAAAATTGTGTGAAAATGTTCACTCTACATGTGTTTTGAATAATAAACAATTTGCGCGTGGTTTTTCGGTAGCAGGCATTTTTATATGAAAAGCAGCAGAAGCATTGAATTGAAAAGCTTTATCTTATTTAGTTATTTTTGAACTTATTTTTTAAGATGCTAATATTTTTTTTTTTAATTTTCTTTTTTAAATTAATTTTTTTGCAATAATTTGTTTAAAAACTTTTTTCAAAATATTTTAATTATAATTTTTTTTATTTTTAAGTTTTGAATTTTCTTAAGGCTTTAAATTTAGTGAAAACAAGTAGGGAAGACTAAGTTCGGGTGCAACCGAACATTACATACTCAGTTGAGAGCTATGGAGACAAAATAAGGAAAATCACCATGTAGGAAAATGAACCTAGGGAACCCTGGAATGTGGTTGTATGACATGTGTATCAAATGGAAGGTATTAAAGAGTATTTTAAGAGAGAGTAGGCCATAGTTCTATGGATGGACGCCATTTAGGGATATCGCCATAAAGGTGGACCAGGGCTGACTCTAGAATTTGTTTGTACGATATGGGTATCAAAGAAAAGTGTTACTGAGCATTTTAAGAGGGAGTGGGCAATAGGTCTATAGGTGGACGCCTTTTCGAAATGTCGCCATTAGGGTGGGCCAGGGGTGACTCTAGAATGTGTTTGTATGATATGGGTATCAAATGAAAGATGGTAATGAGTATTTTAAAAGGGAGTAATCCTTAGTTCTATAGGTGGACGCCTTTTCGAGATATCGCCATAAAGGTGGACCAAGGGTGACTCTAGAATGTTTGTACGATATGGGTATCAAACGAAAGGTGTTACTGAGCATTTTAAGAGGGAGTGGGCATTAGGTCTATAAGTGGAAGCCTTTTCGAGATATCGTCATTAGGGTGGGCCAGGGGTGACTCTAGAATGTGTTTGTACGATATGGGTATCAAACGAAAGGTGTTACTGAGCATTTTAAGAGGGAGTGGGCATTCGGTCTATTGGTGGACGTCTTTTCGAGATATCGCCATTAGTGTGGGCCAGGGGTGACTCTATAATGTTTGTACGATATGGGTATCAAACGAAAGGTGTTACTGAGCATTTTAAGAGTGAGTGGGCATTAGGTCTATAGGTGGACGCCTTTTCGAGATATCGCCATTAGGGTGGGCCAGGGGTGACTCTAGAATGTGTTTGTACGATATGGGTATCAAATGAAAGGTGGTAATGAGTATTTTAAAAGGGAGTAATCCTTAGTTCTATATGTGGACGCCTTTTCGAGATATCGCCATAAAGGTGGACCAAGGGTGACTCTAGAATGTTTGTACGATATGGGTATCAAACGAAAGGTGTTACTGAGCATTTTAAGAGGGAGTGGGCATTAGGTCTATAGGTGGACGCCTTTTAGAGATATCGCCATTAGGGTGGGCCAGGGTGACTCTAGAATGTGTTTGTACGATATGGGTATTAAATGAAAGGTGGTAATGAGTATTTTAAAAGGGAGTAATCCTTAGTTCTCTAGGTGGACGCCTTTTCGAGATATCGCCATAAAGGTGGACCAAGGGTGACTCTAGAATGTTTGTACGATATGGGTATCAAACGAAAGGTGTTACTGAGCATTTTAAGAGGGAGTGGGCATTAGGTCTATAGGTGGACGTCTTTTCGAGATATCGCCATTAGGTTGGGCCAGGGGTGACTCTAGAATGTTTGTACGATATGGGTATCAAACGAAATGTGTTACTGAGCATTTTAAGAGGGAGTGGGCATTAGGTCTATAGGTGGACGCCTTTTCGAGATATCGCCATTAGGGTGGTCAAGAGGTGACTCTAGAATGTTTGTACGATATGGGTATCAAACGAAAGGTGTTACTGACCATTTCAAGAGGGAGTGGGCATTAGGTCTATAGGTGGACGCCTTTTCGAGATATCGCCATTAGGGTGGGCCGGGGTGACTCTAGAATGTGTTTGTACGATATGGATATCAAATTAAAGGTATTAATGAGGGTTTTAAAAGCGAGTGGCCCTTAGATGTATATGTGAAGGTGTTCTCGCGATATCGACCAAAATGCGGACCAGGTGATCCAGAAAATCATCTGTCGGGTACTGCTAATTTATTTATATATGCAATACCACTAACAGTATTCCTGCCAAGATTCCAAGGGCTGTTGATTTCGCCTTGTAGAACTTTTTCATTTTCTTCTACTTAATATGGTAGGTGTCACACCCATTTTACAAAGTTTTTTCCAAAGTTATATTTTGCGTCAATAAACCAATCCAGTTACCATGTTTCATCCCTTTTTTCGTATTTGGTATAGAATTATGGCATTTTTTTCATTTTTCGTAATTTTCGATATCGATAAAGTGGGCGTGGTTATGGTCGGATTTCGGCCATTTTTTATACCAAGATAAAGTGAGTTCAGATAAGTAGGTGGGCTAAGGTTAGTAAAGATATATCGTTGTTTGCTCAAGTTATTGTGTTAACGGCCGAGCGGAAGGACAGACGGTGGACTGTGTATAAAAACTGGGCGTGGCTTCCACTGATTTCGCCCATTTTCACAGAGAACAGTTACCGTCACATAATCTATGTCCCTACCAAATTTGAGAAGGATTGGTAAATTTTTGTTCGACTTATGGCATTAAAAGTATTCTAGACAAACTAAATGAAACTGGGCGGAGCCACGCCCATTTTGAAATTTTCTTTTATTTTTGTATTTTGTTGCATCATATCATTACAGGAGTTGAATTTTGACTTAATTTACTTATATACAGTAAAGATATTAAATTTTTTGTTAAAATTTGAATTTAAAAAAATTTTTTTTTAAAAAGTGGGCGTGTTCTTAATCCAATTTTGCTAATTTTTATTTAGCACATATATAGTAATAGTAGTAGCGTTCCTGCTAAATTTTATCATGATATCTTCAACGACTGCCAAATTACAGCTTGCAAAACTTTTAAATTACCTTCTTGTAAAAGTAGGCGGTGCCACGCCCATTGTCCAAAATCTTACTAATTTTCTATTCTGTGTCATAACGTCAACCCATCTGCCAAGTTTCATCGCTTTAACCGCCTTTGGCAATGAATTATCGCATTTTTCGGTTTTTCGAAATTTTCGATATCGAAAAAGTGGGCGTGGTTATAGTCCGATATCGTTCATTTTAAATAGCGATCTGAGATGAGTGCCCAGGAATCTACATACCAAATTTCATCAAGATACCTCAAAATTTACTCAAGTTATCGTGTTAACGGACGGACGGACGGACGGACATGGCTCAATCAAATTTTTTTTCGATCCTGATTATTTTGATATATGGAAGTCTATATCTATCTCGATTCCTTTATATATGTACAACCAACCGTTATCCAATCAAACTTAATATACTCTGTGAGCTCTGCTCAACTGAGTATAAAAAGATTTGCTTATGTGTTTTGATATCTGTTTATATGGCCAATGCCAGATAATTTTCCAAAAAAATTTTAGTTAAAATTCAATAAAATATTTCTTGAAACTAACAATTTTTGTAATGCATTTTTTTATTATTAAAAATTAAAATATTTATAGATATACATTTTACATTTTGTAAATTTATTCTAAAATAAAAAAAGTTTCGCAATAACTTGCTTAAAACTTTTTTCTTAATTTTTTTTTTACTATTAAGTTTTTAATTTTAAACTTTTCCTTTTATTTTAAATTTTGAGTGTTTTTTTTTTTTATTTAAAAAAGTTTTGATGGCGTATATTAAAATCTAATTTTCTATTAGCTTTCTTTTTTAATTTTTTTAAGTAACAAAAAAAGATTTTAGTGTTTTAAAATCTGCTAAAAGCAAATACCGGTTAATTTTACTAAAATTTTCAGAAAAAGCTCAAGTAAAATTTAATATATTATATTCTTGAAATGAATAAGTTTTTTTGGGCATTTTTATTTAAAATTTATTTATTTAGATTATTTTTAAAGATATACATTTTTTTTGTAAATTTCTTCTTAAACAAATAATTTTTACAAAAACTTGTTTCAATCTTTTTAATTTTTAATTGTTTGTTAATATTAAAATTTTGAGGTTTTTTAGTTTGTAGCTTTTGAAAGTTTTTTAATTAAAAATAGTTTTGTGTATTTAATTAGCGAGCTTTGCTCATATTGCTTTATACAATGGTTTTTGTAATTGATATTAGAGAAAAATTGTAAGTTTACAAACGGCGATGGTTACTAGGACATGTTTCTGAATTTCACTTCTTCATCAGCTAGCTTTTCGGGAGCTGAGCGTTGAACTCGAATCTCCAACATTCATATCAGTGCAAGCCTTTTAGCTGCTAAGCCATATGAATGTCCCGTTGTTCGCTGTACAATTGATCTCTAAGAGTTGCCTTTTTGTTTATATTCCTTTTGATCACCATGTAGGCACATACACTCTGTATGTAGTTTATTCCTAATGGTGTGGATATGATTTCGAGGCGCGCTTTTGAAAGCTTAGCAACATTTGTTCGGATTTTTACAGTATTTGTTTTTAATACTTTCGCTGTTACTCGTTAATACTTCCGCTCGCTAATTAAATACATATGATCATATTGATATAATAGTAACAGCGGAAGGATTAAAAACAAATACTGTAAAAATCCGAACAAATGTTGCTAAGCTTTCAAAAGCGCGCCTCGAAATCATATCCACACCATTAGGAATAAACTACATACAGAGTGTATGTGCCTACATGGTGATCAAAAGGAATATAAACAAAAAGGCAACTCTTAGAGATCAATTGTACAGCGAACAACGGGACATTCATATGGCTTAGCAGCTAAAAGGCTTGCACTGATATGAATGTTGGAGATTCGAGTTCAACGCTCAGCTCCCGAAAAGCTAGCTGATGAAGAAGTGAAATTCAGAAACATGTCCTAGTAACCATCGCCGATTGTAAACTTACAATTTTTCTCTAATATCAATTACAAAAAAAAAATAGTTTTATTTGTGTATATTAAAATCTGATTTTCCTATTAGCAGATTTTAATATACACAAACAAAACTTTTTTTAAAGGCAAATCAGCTTGTAATATACATACATAAACAAAAATTGTGTTTATTAAAAACATTCAAAATTTAAAAATTAAAAAAAAGCTTCAAGATTTAAACATTAAAAAAGCTTAAGAATTACAGAAATTTTAAAAAATTTAAATCAAAAAGTGTTTTATTAATAAGAAATTCGCAAAAAAAAGTTATGTTTATAAATATAGTCAATTTTTTTTTTACTTTCATCACAATTTTTAGAAAAATGTTTCAATGTTTAATTTTCAAAAACTAAAAAAAAACTACAAAATTCAAACATTAAAAAAAGCTTAAGAATTACAAAATTTTGAAATAGATTGTTTTTAAATCAGTTATTGCAAAAAGTGTTTTATTTAAGAGAAAATTTGCAAAGCAATGAATGTCTATAAAAATAATATAATTTTTTTTTTAACTTTTATCAAAATTAATTCGTGTATTTTTTTGAAACTACAGTTTCTCGAAAAAAAATTTCTTTTATTTAAATATTTTTTTTTTTTTTTAATTCAAAAACGTTGCTTGCCTTTTTTAAATTGAACTTTGAAAAACATGTTTTTTAATTTTATTATTAAACTGTTTGTTTATCAATTAGAAAACTTGGTATATCCAATTTCATTTTCATAAGGTATAAGATATGGATGTTTTTTTCAAATCTAAAGGCCTTTTAGAATTTTTTCCTTGAAAACTTTGAATATGAAAGCAAGGATTTTTTAGACTATAAAGTTTTTGAAAAAAACTTTTTTATTTACTTAATTATTTAGTTATTTTTTTATAACTCCATTTTCAGAGGTTTTTTGTGTTTTTTTTTTGCCAATCTTCTTATAAATACTTTTTTAAACTTTAAAAACAAATGCAATTTTTAAAAAAAAATTTAAATTTCTAGTAAAAAAAAGTAAACTATATTAAACAAAATTCCAATTTTTCGCCAAGCTCTATTTATGATAAAACAAAAATATTAAAAACCTCAAACAAACAAAAATTTTATAGCTTTTTTTCATAAATATCTTAGTACATTTTAAAATACATAAACAAGAAAATAAAAAGAGTTCTAAAAAAAGGCTTCCGGAAAACATTAAATATATCAAAAAAAGAAAAATTATTACATTAAATTTTATTTGATTTTTTTTTTCAATCAAAATTTATTTGAGTTTCGGTGCTTTTTTATTATATTTCGATAAATTTTAAAACGTACTAATTGATTTCTTTTAAAAATAAAAAAAAAAAATATTTGGTAAATTTTTGTAAAAACTTTCAACTTTCTTTTATATGCTTGAACGTGTTTTAGTAAATTTTTTTGTCTTACATATTATTTCGCCTGATTTCACAACATACCATTCCCAATAAAAAAATTATAAGCAAATAACTAACAATGTAATTTTTCCCTTATTTTTCTTTACAGGTGCTTTTTGACTGTTTGGAACCTTTTTAATAATTACGTTGAAACGTTGTTGATTCTTATTAAATATTGTTTTGTTGAATCTGAGGACGAACAAAAACAAAAAATCCTATTTCAAGTCACGGAA
This sequence comes from Eurosta solidaginis, assembly GCF_040869045.1. Lineage (NCBI taxonomy): Eukaryota > Metazoa > Arthropoda > Insecta > Diptera > Tephritidae > Eurosta > Eurosta solidaginis. Next base: position 39,169,464 of record NC_090323.1, read on the forward strand.
ACAAACATATGGCAAGGCAACTCTAGGACAAACAACCAAAACAAAAAAAATTGTTTTTTTTTTTTTTGAAAAATCAAACAAAAAAAATATAACAAACCGCGAAAATAACAACAAAAAAGAACTTATGTGCAATCGTTTTGTTTTTGTAATAACTTAATTAATTAACTAAATAATTTGTAAATAAAAATAATTTAAGTTAGCCTTCGTTTGTGTTATTTAACCATTAAGTTAAAACTTAAGGAAAACGAAAACAAAAATTTAAAATTAAAAAAAAAGTAAAAAATTTTAAATTTTTAAATAAGAAAAAGAACTCTCAGTTTCATTATATTCAGTTACAAATACAACAAAAAAGTGATTTTCTGTTAGTTTCTCAAAATTTAACAAACAAAATTCACAACAAAATTTGGATTACAACTACAACAACAACTACAACAACAACTGCAACCACAACAACCCCCAATAATATTAATTAACATAATAAAACACAACAAATAATAAAAGCAACAACAATAAACGAAAATCAGCTAAAAAATTAATACAACTATAGCAACTACAAGAACAACAGTAAAAAAATTACAACAGTAACAACCGCAGCAAGCAATAAAAAAGGATAACAAAACGCAACCACAACTACAACAGCAAAAACAAACAACAAATAGTAACAGTAATAAAGCAGCAACAACAATCTACAAAACTACAAATATTTAATACAAGCACTAATTAAAACAACAACTAATAATATAACAACTTAATAATACAACAATTAATAAACAAACAAACAGCAAACTAATAAATCAAACAAGCAGCAACTAATAGAACGAATTACAACAAATCAGCAACAAAGCAATAAACCAAGCAAACTCCCCAAGAAAATCGCAACTACAAACAACAATAAGCCTATATACCAACGAAACAGTTATTAAAACAAAAAAACGCAACAAAAACAAAACCACGAAACAAAATATCTGGCAAAAGCATCTAACAAAATTTAAGCAGTAACAACAAAAAACAGTAATAGTAACAACAAAAACAATAGCAACCGAAAATACAAACCGCAATAGTAAATAGTAACAATAGTAACGAAACAATTAGTTATGCAATAACAAAAAATAAACCATTTTAATACAAGCCAATTAAACTAAATTTTAAAGAAAGAAAAAAGTTATAAAACGACAAATAATAATACAAAACAGATACCGTTAAAACCATGAAATAGCATACAGAGTAAGCGAACCCAAAACTTAAAACAAAACAAAACAAAAAATAGTCTCAAAATTTGCAAAACAAACAAACAAATAAGAAAACGGGAAAAATTAATAACAACAACAAAAGTAAAAGAAAAACAACATCAGCAGCAGCAAGAAAACAACAACAAAAAATAACCGGTTAATCAGTGAAAATCAGAGAAACAAAAAAAATAAAATAAACAGGAAAACAGGAAATCGAAATAGCCAAAATTTGTTAAATTTTTAAACAAAATTTTTATTCTGGACATAAATAAAAAAAATCATTATTGAACATTTAAGAAAAAAATAATTTTTGTTCGGTAATTTTTCGTGTTTAAATTTTGTTCCGAACTGTTCTGAACACGAGTGTCAAAGAAGCCAAAAAAATAATAACAACAAAAAAGCAGATGTGAAGAACAACAAAAAGCGTAAAGCAAAACTAGTAAGAAAAAAGAACAAGAAAGAAAGCTTTAAAAGCAAAAAATTTTGAAAAGCATTTTATTGCCCAAAATAAGTGAATGAAAAACAAGTGTTGGCCAAAAAATTCTTCCAAGTGTAGAAAAACACAACAAAAGTGAACGCTTACAAACGCGTTGTATAAAAAATAAATTGAAAGTTTTAAATATTTTCGAGCGGATTTGCAAGAAAAAAAAAACAACATTTTTTGTTAAAAAACGCGTCAAGCAGTTAGAACCGTTTCGAAAATTAAGAGAAAAAAAGAACGATTTTCTTCAAAAAAAAACAAGCATATTTCGATTGAACACGGAATCGGTATTTGACGGCAGCTAAAGAGCTTCGAAAGCTTTAAAAAAACTGCCGTAAGCTCAAGTGCATAAAAAACACAGCGCTTTTATAAGTGTTAAAGCAAAGTTGCTACTTTCCAACAACAAAATTGCTACAAAGCACCAAAAAATATATATTAAAATAAAAACTTTTGAAAAAAAAAATATTTTCAAATACAGTTTTGGTCACATTTTTTTACTGTAAGTTAATAAGTCAGATAAATAACCTACACATACATACACACTCACCAACAAACAGATTAATCTTAAAAAATATCAAAAAAAAAAAAAATCCATTAATGTATTGTGTCACAAAATAAGAAAAAAACAAAAACGTACTAGTTTCGGAACAAATTAAATATATTGGTAAACTACTATATAAATAAATTATGCTTAATTGCATGAATATATCGAATATAATTAAAGTAAATCTCGAGAATAAATAACAAGAAGCAGCAGACAAGTTTTAAAACCAAAAAAGTCGATTTAGAAAAAAAAAACAAAGCAGCAAATTTGAATCAGCAAAAAATCTTATCCAGTAAAGAAATACTCAAAAGTGCGTTCAGCATTTGGGAAATACACGGAAAATCAATCAAATAGGTAAGTGCTTTAAAGTCAATTTTAAGAATTTTTAAAAATAACTTCAATGCATTGCTTGACATTAATATTGCGACAAATTACTTGCAACCTTGCAAAACAATCCTAGGTTATTGCAATTTGCCTACATACAAAGTTCAACGCAATGGGAGAATTTGATTTGGTTGCTCCTGAAAATTTGCGATTACTCAATACTTGCAGTCTTTATTTTCAGTGCTGTACGACTTAATGTCTGCTTAAATTTTTTACTCTTCATCATGAATTGGCACTAAACCGCCTAAGCGATTCTGGCCGTTTCATAACAAGTCACATCAGCTATCCCTGTTCCGCTTTTAGTGATGCCAATAGAGAGCAACAAGGGAGATCAAGTCTTCCTCTAACTGCCTCTCCCAACTCAGTGGATATCTCTCTCTTCCTCTGCTTCCAAACTGCGGTTCCGACTGAAATACTTTCTTGGCCGGGGAGTCTTCGTCCATTCGCATAACATGATCTAGCCAGCGAAGACTTTGGTTTTTTATTCGCCGCACCATCGTCATATCTGCGTAAAGCTCATCATTATACCTGCTTGCGGAGAAGTTTTCTCTTAGCCATCTCATCTTCCCTACACCGTATATTATTCACTCCAAGTGTCATATTCTCTCTACACCGTCCATGATTCCGAGTCATACATCAGTACAGGTATGATGAGCAAATTTTAGTGCGTGATTTTTTTCGTCGAGATAGGAATTTACTTTTTAATTGCCTACTCACTCCAAAGTAGCACTTGTTTGCAGGAGTTATTCTCCCTTTGATTTCTAAGCTGACATTGTTTTTTGCTGTTTGTGCTGATTCCCAAACGAGACGAAATCATATTTATATCCCTGTGGCTGCCAAGGCTGTTGTTGTTGTTGTTGTAGCGATAAGGGCACTCCCAGAAGACTTTGGGGAGTGTTATCAATGTTGTTGGTCCTTTGCCGGATGCAGATCCGGTACGTTCCGATACCAAGCCAGACCATCTCGATAACGGATAGGTGAGGTTGACAATTGGAGTGGAGATGCTATATTTTGCACCGGCAACAGCTTGAAAGGGTTGCGCTACACTACCTCTTGAATCTATTTGGTATTTTAGCCGCCTCTTATGACAGGCATACCTACAGCGGGTATATTCCAACCCCCTAACCCGCTGCCAATGCTCGACTGTGCCGATTGTTTCTAAGATAACAGCAACTATTTCCTCTTGTCTTGATTTAACGCAAGACCCACTTGTCTTGCTTCGATAGCTTATCAAGAAAAAGCAGAACTCATAGCTGAGAGGAAATGAAAAAGTTTCAGTTAAAGCAACGAATAGCTGGATCTTCAGAGTATCCCATTGTCCACAAATAATATAATAAAAATATGGAAACAGACTTTTGACTTCAATGAGATGATTGACGACCACGAACAATGTCATAAAATCGCGGAAGAATATCTAGAAGGCTTGTAAAACGAAAGCTATGGATGGGCGTTGCACGGTCTCGAGGCCCAAAATATATCTATTATGTAAACGAAGCGCTAAGATGTAGGTTCATTGAGCAGAAATGATGGTTGGCGTAAAAATATAAAGCGGCAGAAGTTTTACGGCAACAATACTTCAAAAAATCCTATTATATAAATCCATTGATGGCAAAAACGAAATATGTCATTTTAAAGAGCTCTGTCTGACCCTGCAAACGTTCAGACAAACATGAAATATCCGTATGATGAAACCCGTCAGACCTTGTTCCAACTTTCTCTATCTATCCATCTGCCTATCCTCTGCCTTTTCATCCTCTTTTATTTCTTCTCCACTCTCATTTTTCTAGTTTCGGCCCATTCAACTTCCCTATCCCGTTCATTCTTCCGTAAGTCTTCCCGTTTTTTCCTCTTACTCTTCCTGCTCTTGCATTTATCGATGTCTAACTATGACTACTACTCTTAATCTTATCTTTTTATTATTCTTATTCTTCCTGTAAACCTCTTTTTACTAGTTTCTCTCAAACCATTAACCTTGCTCTTACTTTTACTCTCACTCTCCCTCTTTTTCTTGCTGCTCTGTTTTCTCATCACATCAGTTATCTACTAATAGATATAATTCTCGTGACACAGTTTTAACGGTTAGCATCAATGCTGGCTTATTTTTGATTGCACCAAAGGGCTCCTTCAGTTTGTTCGGATGTTTTTAAGAGCTACAATTCCCGACGTGCGAACAGTAGCAATTCCGACCACCAATCGCTTACCACGCATCCTGGCTCTTATAACATATGCCAGCACAGAAGCTATAGGACTGCGACTTCGCACTCATACCTTCGTCGACGTCACTTTCCTAGAAGCTCTATGTGTAGCTCCGAAGACTTTCTGACGGATGTTTTTGTCGCGCTATGCTTCCGAGTTACACCACAAAAAAACATCTTGAAACGTTAGGGAGTAACTTTTCGGTCAAGGATGCCGCCCTCGAAATCATAAGCAGTCTAAGTGGATATCATTACGTAACTCATGGGTGAAAATCGTATAATCCTTGGCGCATCTGTATAACTTAAACTTTACAAGGACCGTGGATAAAAGTTTAAAAACGTAGACCAAAATCTGCAGACGTTTGTGTTCGATACATTGACCTCAATAGTCTTCGTTTACGGCCTTATGATATAAGAGCTCATTATGGATGACCGCCTTCAGTTTTCAGACAAGTTCGACTATCCCCTACGTTAGGGCTTTTGCTTCACCACTTTGAGTATTGTTGCGAAGGGCAAAGCCTAACCTGGTTAAAAAATGTGCCTACGTATTCACATTTGTAACAGGAGCCGTCACTTGTTGATCATATTTAAACATGGTTGATAAGCTATAATCAATGTGATTCACTCCAAGGGACTAGTTGGGGATAGGGCCGCCAACTTTAGGAAATGTCAAACCGGAGATTTGGGCGTTGAATGATGAAATGTGAATATCAAAATTAAGATTTCAGACGCTATTTTATAGTTAAGCAAATAAAGTGATTTTTCAAACCCTTCTCACAGGTGTTGAAGATATATGCAACTTAAGTATGAGCTGAGAATCATTTCAAAGGAGAATTTAAACCACTGGAGCCTACTAAAGGATTTTGCATCACTGATTTCGTTTATTCTTTCAGTCAATCGGGACATTTTATTCAAAGTCATTGTACTTTATTAATTTTTTGCAAAAATTATTATATAAATTTTCTTTAAGTGTTTTGTTTTGATAACTTGGTGAATTCTCTGATACTAAATCCGTGTTAACTTGGCATTGAAATCGCCTGTTTTCCCAAATAACTATTGAACTATTAGAAAGTGTTAAATTTCGAAATTGGATTTTTATAACTGGCAGTGATGAGCATCCCTTCATACCCCTTTCGACCATATCGGACCAATTTTGTACATGAAAAATAAATGGCCTAAACAGTCTTAAACGAGAAAATATAGTAACGCGCCGGACGACGCCGCCGCCGCCGCGACGATATTTTTGACATTCGGCGGCGGCGTGCAAAAAACGTCGCAAATCGGCGGCGGCGGTGGCGTTTATCGGCGGCGTATATCTCTAATGCGTATCCCATACAAACAAAAACTCTTGGAACAATAATCAATCCTATCTTCCAAGTTTTTTTTCTGAGTATAGTAAGAATTTTCATAAAAAATTTTGCTTTATTATAAACCAAGCTACAGTTAGCTTGTAGAATGCTTATTTTCCTGTTGGGTATATACAATTACATATGTATAAATGATAGCAATTAAGCGCGGCAATCATCAGACATATAACCATTTACATAAGCGAAATCATCAAATAGAAACTTAAATGCAAATAAAAAAGTATATGCTTCAGTATTTACATACATTGTATATAAAATATACCAAAAGTACAGTTGACGCATCATTTATTTAATGATAGCTACACATATGAACATAACGTCCAGTGAAGAGCAGCCACTGGCAGCTATAACAACATCAAAAACAAACCAAAAAAAGTAAATGCAAAATAAATAAAATAAAATAAATTAAACAGCATAAGCAACAAGCACTCACTCACTACCTGAGCATGGCCACCCAAAAAAGCTCCAGTGCTCTTGTCCAGCTACCACTTAAAAACAATCATTGTATATACACTGTATGTATACAGCAGTGAACATGAAAATAGAAGTGCAAAGTTTTAACTCATTTGGTCAATTAAATTCCTCTTTTTTTGTTTTAAATAATTTAAAATAACCAAGCTCACAAGCGTTTTCGAAAAAATTCGAAAATTAGAGAACAATTTTCGAAACTTTCAACCTTTTGATAAATTCTAACATTTGAAAATTTAGAGTTTCCTGAATTTTTTTGAGTATGCAGCTTTTTAGCCTAAATAGTTTAAGTCTAACTAGCTAAGAGTCTCTCGAAATTTGATTTTATACAATTTTTACCGAAAAGTGTTTTTATATGAAAAAAAAAAAAATCTGAAATACCCTTCGCAAACAAAAAATTTTCAAAAATCAATGCGAGTTTTGAGAGACCTACAACTCACTAAAATACAAAACTACATACTCAAAAAAATTAAGAAAACCCTTATAAATAAGTTCGAAAACCTTTTTCGAATTTTCGTACTTTTTCGAAAACGTTTTTAAGATTTGTTTGCATCACACTCAAAAAAGAAATGTTCGAAATTTTTATAAAATTTTCGAAAATTTTCGAAATTTTTCTGAAACGTACTTCGAATAAAAGTTATTGGGCTACAAAACTGCAAACTAAAAAATTCAGAAAAACTCCAAACAAAAAGTTCGAAATTTTCGAAAATTATTTTGATTGGCCTGCATATTATTAGTTACAAATTTCGAAAAAAGTTTGTTCAAAAATTAACGAAAAAAATAAATAAAATTCATTTGACGAAATTTCATAAAAATTGCCACTGCTACTTTCGTGTACGCTGCTGTATATATGGGCGCGTGTGTGTGTGAAAATGCGCTTGCAGCTCATCAACAGCGAACGCGTATTACGTATGGAATGCGAAAGGACATTTTATATACATGCAAACAGGAGTAGTTATGTAAATATTTCAGAAGATAGGCTTTGCGTATGAAAAAAATTTATTCAACTGTTGTAAGAGGATGAGCTTTTGAGGCTGTGTATGACAGTATATGCGCGAATAGGCTATTGAGCGCGCAAATTAAAAATGAAATATAAAAAAAAAATTTACAAAACAATACATATGGTACATAAATGAAATGAAATAAAATAAAATTAAGTAATACTATGTATAAAATAAAATGCAATGGCACGAATTAAAATGAAAGGCAATGATGATGCTGTTGTGCGCTGATCCTGCTGCTGCTATTGCTTTTGTTACTACTCATGCTGGCTGCGGTTGTAGTGGGAGATGGTAGTGGAAATGGAAGTTGCTTTTAAAATGACAGGCTACATGTGAACAGTAGCTACGACAACCAATTGTAAATTGGCAGTTGTTGTCTCGCACATACATACATACATTTCAGCTAGCTGCATACATCTACGTTGGCCTTTAACTAAAGCCACCCATAGCTCAAACAATTTTTTTTGGCGTCATTGTATTGTCGAATATGTCGTAGGCTAGGCATAAATAATCAATGCGTTTACTTTTGCTTGTTTTCAATTGTGTAAATAAGTAAAATTTTTTCTGTATATCGCGCACTTAAGAGCGTATGCGTGCAGTAGAGCTGCAATTGCCCAACCTACGCGCTTGCAGGATATTCGGTTACTCATACGCCGTGGCGCACCGCATTTCTTTTTTTTGTGCAATGCGTACGGGATGTGATGTATATAAGTGCACACTTATGTACAATCTGTATTTAAACATATGAGTATATGCATATGCTGAAATGCTTTTGCAGTTCATACACAACCATCTCTTTTACACTTCAATTTATCATACCCCTACTTAAAAATGTTAACGCTTTTAATTACAATCAATTTAAGTAGTAATGCCTTGTTAACGCCAAGGAATTAAAAATAATTAAAAAAAAGTCATAAAGCAGCCCCTCTTGAAGAGTTTTCTTACAAGCTTTACAAAAAATCAGTTTGAATCCTTTCGAATATCCAAAGCTATTGGTGCGAGATACGGCATATGCAATATCAAGCCGCATCTACTTTTCAAAAGAGAAAAGAGGCTATGATGAAGAGGGTTTGCTGAATGACAGGGTGTATATATATGAATGGTCTATCTAACTCACTGCCGGTTGTTGTAAACCATCATATCCTAGACTCAAATTTTTCAAAAATCTAAATGACCTTCATATTCGTAGCGCCTTTCCTGAAGTAAGTTACTGTACAATATTAGTTTGAAAAAAATCAATGAGGGTTGCTATTATAAAAAGTAACAATTTAAGAAAAACGTGCATAGTTTTTGTAAATTATTTTCTATAATACTTTGTATTCGAGTCACAAACTCAAAATTTGTTTTGGTTTAATCTCTTTTTGGGGTTTTTTCGAAGAATATTTTTTGAAGAATAATGAATAGAAACTTTTTTCAAAATAAATTTTATCGATGATAAATGGCGCCCGAGAAAGGGACGCTGACTCATAGGCGGTGACTGTAGCGTTTTGTAATCTAGCTTCAAGAAACCCATTTTTCTTTGATTTTGTGTTTTTTTTTTTGAAGAATATATATATTTTTGAGTAATAGAAAAATTATATCGATAAGAATTGGCGCCTGAGAAGACCCGCTGATCTTTAGATGTAGGAGGATCATTTTAATCTATAGTTGTAGTTATGCTAAGTCCACTCCTAAGAAAGGTTTTAGATATTTTTCATCAGCGTTTTGAACTGTAGTTGTAAGACCTACAGATTTCTTAAATTTTTCCTCTTCTTCGGATTTTTGGTGAATATTTCTGTAATATAATTTTTTTCGGAAATATGAATTTAACCTTTAAAATGCTTTTAAAAAATAGGATCGATGTTAAGTGCCGCGCGAGTAGGAAAACTGAGCTTACAAGTGGGAGGCATATTCTCGAAGAGTATTTTTGTATAATAACTTATTTCGTAAAAATGGCGCCCGAGAAGGAACGCTCTGCCTTAAACGGTGAAGGCCTATATTCAATCTACCACATGGTTCAGCCCTTGTAATTAGGATAAGAAGTCACTTAATAAGCGCCTTGTCTTGGTTAATTGAGTTTGATTTGGTTGACTAGAGTTAACTGGCGCACGAGAAGGAATGCTTGCCTGTAGCTCAATTTATACTACACTGCAGAGTTTTTGCTAACGTGATCTACGGATCATGTTAATACTAAAAATGGGAGAAATTGTTGTGAAGACATTCAGTAGGTGCAGCAGAAAAACCTGTCGCCTTGTCCATTCCTTTTGTTTCACAGTGAGTAATAAGTCGCCGCAGAGTAGAGAAATCCCTAGCATCAAAACATTACCAACGAATTACACTTCTTTTTATAGCTTTAGAGAACCTATAAGATTCAGAAAATGTCTCCTTATGCTCCAAAATCACACAATCCCACACAATCGACATATGTCTGTATATTTGTATGTATGAGTATTTGTAGTTATGCAAATGCAACTTTTCTCCCTTATAGTCATTTTATTTTTGTCTCCCTATGACTTTTCTTTCTTCTGTTATCGCTCAGTGAAATGCCACTAATGACAATTTTAATTAACATTTTTAATTTCCGCTACTTTGAATGCGCATTCAACCATTCATTCATTTACATATTCACTCACTTGTCATACCCTCATTTGGTTACCCATTCAAACAGATCCGCACATTTTTTTACAGGGTCTCTTTAGAGGGGCCTATATGCAAGTAATATACATATGTACACCAAAATGTTTTTTTTTAAGTATTGTGAATGGTTCTAAACTATGCTCAAAATAATGTGACTGTGTTAAATAGATTATATAAAAGTTCTTACACATAATTAGAAATATCATGAAGCTAAAAATTAATGCTATGGAAATAGATTAAGAGAGTAGATCTCATTCCTATAGAAGTACTGTGCGGAGATCGCTTAGAATTTCCAATTGGCTCAAAGTCGAAAATGTTTGACGCGATTTGTTGATCGGCCAAAATCATTTAAATGTCAAGCAAAAGAAGAGAGAAGAAAGATGACTATCGAAAGCACCAGACATTGATGTACGGACTCCCGTACGATAAAACCTTATATTTTTGAGTTTGGTTAGCAGTAGAGGCATCATTGGCTAGGGTTTGTACTAGCGAACTCATTAATTGACAACTGGAGCACGCTCTGAGCTCTTTTCTGAAAATCGATCAAATCGACTTATAACTTGGGAAATATGCTTATATAGCAAATATGGGCGTGTTATCCATTTCTTATTGACGGGCTATCGGTGTGAAGAGGTATCGATTTGCCATCGAAGTATTATCGGCTTGTTATAGGTGTGAAGAGGTAAAGAAGCCGATCGATCTGCTATCGAAAAATTATCCATTATTTATTGAAAAGTTATTGACATGTTACCGAAAAATTCTCGATTTGCTTTAGAAAGTTATCGATTCGTTGCCAAATTTCGATAGATGTGTTATCTGTTTGCTATCGATATGCAAATAAAAAGTTATCATTTTATTTCCCAAGGGTTATATATTAGTTATCGAAAAGTTATCGATATTTTGTCAACAACTATCGGTTTGTTATCAAAAATATATCGAAACTGGCGTGTCATAAAAATATATCGATTTTTTATTGATATCGTTTTGTTATATAAAAGTTATCGAATTGTTAATGAAAATGTAATCGATCTATTATCCAAAGCTTATTTATTATTTAACGAAAAGTTAACCATTTGTTATAAAAAATGTATAAAGTTTATATTAAAACGTAATCTATATGCTATCGATTACCTTATTGATTTTTAATCTAAAAGTAGTCAATTTTCTATCGAAAAGTTATCGATGTGCTATCGAAAAGTTATCGATTACATATTTGAGTGTGCCAATTTTTATCGGCATGTTACGGTTTGTCATGAAACAGCTAACGAAAAAACTTCAATATAAAATCGATAACACATTTGCAACTAGTCGATAACAAGCCAATAAAAAACCACAATAAATCCAATATCACGGCAATAACAAACCGATAACTCGACAATAATAATACCGATACGAAACCGGTAGTAAAATAATAACTTGTCGATGGTAACGGTTGTTACCGATAAGATGTCGACGAATCTGTTCTCAATAAGCCCGAAATTATTTGTTGCTGTTAAAGTTACCTCTGTTTGTATAAGCATAATAACTTAAATTAAATTAAAACATAAGCTTCAAAGACATACGCCTGTGGGCATTCAAGGGATTTATAAGCGCAATCCAAAGCTTTATAGCTTCAGAGCTTCCGCAACCCAATTGCCAACCTCACCTACGCGAGGGGAATGCTGTTACAAATATGAATGTATCATACACATTTTTGGCAGGCAAGGCTCTGGCGACGCCAATCTCCTCATGGAACTAGAGGGTGAGTGGCGGGATGGCTTAGAAGGTCTAATGTGGTCATGTTAATCGTTTCCGAGCTGGTCGGGCTACTACCTTAATGGTGCTTTGTTACCGGAACGTATCGGATATATATTCGGCAAAGAACCATCAACATTGATAACACTTTCCAAAAACTACGTGAAGTTTCTTCATCGTTAATACAACAACAACAACGTACGCCTGTATGTTTACACATCAAACTTCACGAGCGCTTGATACTCACGCCTTGTTTTATAAGATGCAAAAAATGTATTAACCAAAAGGCTGTGAAATGATCTTAATGGTGCAGTCAAGGTGTTAATTAACTTTAAAAGTCTAACACCACATACCTTTATGCACTGTCCAAGTGTGATTACATAGAAAAGGAGTTTACTCAAAAAGCAAGACTTCACACATTTCATAGTGCGAGTACTCATTTGTGAGTACATATATGGACATACACATGTATATACCTATAACAACTTAGCATATATGTAGATGAAAGAGTGAAAAATTTAATTAATCTCTTTGCCTCTTTGCACCCCAATATAACAAAACGTATTGGCAAGACATATATATAAACATCGTTGCTGAAATTTGGCTAAAATATCAAACAAAAAACAATATAACCTTTTTGGCTAAGCGAAAGTCATTTTTGACGCCATGTACTTGCGTTGTTTATTTGAGTTTGAAAAACAAAAGAAAAAATTATCTAATGCTGGCGTCCAGGTGGCGGCAGAGATGAAAAGCGATAGACGCAATAACACAAAACAAAAAAAACTTATAAATATACAAAATACTCTTGTAAATATAACAACAACACCAAAAACATTTCTAACAAAACACATCAAAATTAAAAAAAAATTTGCTTTGCAATAAATACCCAACAGAAAGACATAGAAATATGCAGCTGCTACCAAAAGAAAATCAGCCAAACAGTAAAAGTGTATAGCCACCCTCTTTTCAAATAAATGTACATACATAGATACTTACATATGGGTATATGTACCAGCACCTTGCCACATTCTGCGCGCCTTGCCATCAACTCACCTACAACATAGCGAACGCACAACGGATTACAACGAATGGAAGCGCATTTGGTCTCCAGCTTTGTTTTCATCATTTTTGCACAAGATTTTCCTTTTTTTTATACTTTTTCCTCTTACTTTTTGTTGTTTCTCTTATGTACACAAATGTACATACATACATAAGTAGTTTGTTGATTTTCTATACGCGCATCCAGCGTAATCAGCAAAGTTTAGGTTCATCGAGTGCGTTGGCCTTGGTGTTGTCAACATCAAGCGCCACACTGTGTAGGCGCCAAATGATTTTTAAAAGGCGATAGGTGTATACCAATATCTACATACATACATTCATACATATATGTACATATGTATCACCATATGAGCGTGTGATTTCATTATTGGTGTAAGTGTAAGTGTGTGTGTCAACTGTCAATGCACTCGTTAACTAAAATATGAGCATCGGGAAAGTTTTCAGTTAGTATTAAGGATACAGACATATCTTTGGTATAGGAATATGTGCATGCATATGTGTGTATGTGTATGTATGTATATATTTTTGGCTGGAATAAACTACATGGCTTAATTTGTTAAATTATTCATAGCTGATATTGATTTTGAGTAATTTTGGAAAAGTTGTCGCTGTTACGTCATACCTTCTGAGATACTTATAGTTGCAAAATTATATGAGAATAAAAAGTAAAGGCCACCGTGGTGTGATGGTAGCGTCCTCCGCCTACCACACCGGATGCCCTGTGTTCAAACCCCGGGCAAACCAACATCAAAAATTTTAGAAATAAGGTTTTTCAATTAGAAGAAAATTTTTCTAAGCGGGGTCGCCCCCCGGCAGTGTTTGGCAAGCGCTCCGGTTGTATTTCTGCCATGAAAAGCTGTCAGTCAAAACTCATATGCCTTGCATATACCGTTCAGAGTCGGCATAAAATCATGTAGGTCCCGTCCGGCCAATTTGTAGAGAAAAATCAAGAGGAGCACGACGCAAATTGAGAAGCTCGGCCTTAGATCTCTTCGGAGGTTATCGCGCCTTACATTTATTTATTTATTTTAAAAAGTAAAAGGCGGAAGAAGAACAGGAAGAGGGACTCGAAGATAAATAAAAGGAGAAAGGGGAAAAAGAGAGAGGAATATAAATAAAGAGGGGAAGAGAAAAAGCAAAGAAAGTAAAAGAGACGGAGGACGAGGAAGAGTGACTGTAGCAGTATAATAAGAGGAAGAAGGGAAGAAAAGAGGAATGAATATGGGGAAGTGAAGAAGAAGAGGGTGAGGAATAAACAGGAGGGGAGAAATGGGGAAGAAGAGGAAGAACAAGCGAAAAGGAAATAGGATTAGAAAAAGCAGAGAGAAGCGAGAGGAAAATTAGGGATAGAGGAAAATAATAGAATAAGGGACAATAACAAAAAGGGCGAAAGGAAGAAGAGGAATGCCTAGAAAAAGAGGATAGGAGCGTGAAACGGAAATTGAAGGAATAAAAGAAAAATAGAGAAAAATAGAAAAAACAATAGAATGAAGAAGTGGAAAAAGAAGAAGAGGAAGATAGAAGTGAAGATGGAGATAATCATCTTCAAGATGAAAATGAAGATAAATATGAAGTTAAAAATGAAGATGAACATGAAGAAGATTAAGATAACAAAAAGAGACACACAAGAGAAAAAGAGGAGAGAAACGTGAAACCAAAATTGTAGGAATAAGATAAAAATAGAGGAAAATAGAAAAAAAAAACAATATAATGGGGAAGAGGAAGAAGAAGAGGACGATAAAGTTGAAGATGGAGATAAAGTAGAAGAAGAAAACGACTAAGAAGATGAAGATGAAGAAGACAATGATAAAGATGAAGAAGAATATGAAAATTAAGATGAGGATGAAGATGAAGTTGAAGATGAGGAAGATGAAAATAAATTTGAAGATGAAGATGAAGAGCAGATGAAGGCGAGGATAAAGGGGAAGATGAAAGTGTAGGAATAAGAGGAACAAGGGTAAGGAAAGAAAGAGTAAAAGTAAGATTAAAATAAAGAGGGTGGAAAGAGGAAGAGGGAAGGGAGGCGTATTTGAAGAGGAAGAAGATAAAGTGAAAGAAGAATATATACATAGATAGCAAGCGAGAAGAAACATATATAAATAGAAATATAAATAAAGGGGCGGAAAATTAAATGAAAACGGAGACAGAAAGGGAAACTGGATCACAAAGAAGGTGAGAAATAAAATAGCGCGCAAACAAGAAGAGGGAAAGGAATGAGCAGAGAAAGGATAATGGGCAGAGGAAGGGAAATAGGATCAGAGTAGGAAAGAGAAATAAGAATATAAGAAGTTAGAGGAGGAGGTATAGAAAGCGACAGAGCCAGATAACGAATAAGGAAAAAATGGGAAAAAAGAAGATGGCAGATGTAAGCAGAGATTAAAGAAAAGTAAGAATATCAGCGTAATCGAGGTGTTCAGAGAAACAACAGATGAGAAGCAGTGAGAGTAATTTGCTTCAAATAAAGGCGATAAATTTACGAGCAGGACAATTTATATGAGGTCAGACAGTATACATAAAATTTAGTGCAGAACTGTGAAGAGATATAATAAGGGGCAGGTGGAAAAACATATGGCAGGTGAGATGTTATGGTATTACTTATGAAAATTTTAAGCAAATTTTAGGGCTTAGATTATCCACTCTTTAGTAAACTTATGTAGTTTATGATACGATACCGTTAGAAATAATTTAAAACCTATATTGGTATGAACTAGCTAACTTGTTGTTGGAGCTGGCAAAAAGATATGCTATTCTCTTAAAGCTATCGCAGTGATTTGCGTCTATAAAACAATTACATGTGGGAATTTGTTAGTTGGTGTGAAGCTAAAGCCTGCTCTACTTCCAAGAGAGCTGATACGCCCAAACAATATTAAAATGGTCCCAAAACTGTACCGAAATTTTACAGAAATCGTTCTGAAATAATCGCGAAATAATACAAAAGTTATCACGAAACCAATACTGAAATGTTCTTGCAACAAATCGAACAGTACTCTTAAAAATTCTAAAACTATCCAGAAAAATTTCAAATAAATCAAATAGAATAATGAAATTGTACTCCAAAAAATTGAGAAGATATCATAAACTATAGTAAACATAGTCCCAAAATGATAACGACAGCTATCCCAAAGGGATCCCTCATTATCCTCAAAATAACCAGAAAAAAAATCCACAAAGATTCACAAATAGTCCGGAAATGATCCCAAATGTATCCAGAAATTACTTTTGCTGTTTTCATTTGTTTTATATTTGGCTACTCCGTCGTTCTTGCCAATTCTTGTTCTTTCTTTTCTTTTCACCTCTCATCTTCTTTACATCTATTTATAATTTTGATGCTTTTTCTTATATTTCTATTTTCCTTGTTCTCCGCTTTAGTTGTTCTGATTGATGTGAAGTGGAACGATTTTCAGTAAACAAGTTTTTAAACGATTTTATTTTATTTGAATATATAAATATAATAAACCGCAAAATCGTTCCAGTATACATCTATTTTCCCCCCTTGTGGAAAATTAGCACAAAAAAGGAGTCTTTTCGGATTTCATTCAGTTATTTAAACAGCTTAGGTGTCTGATTGTCTCAAGCAGCGAGTTGAAATAAGGAAATTTTCAGCAGAGTGGCTACACGTGAATGCGTGAATACCCCCGTTGGAGTTTGCAGTTTAAAATAATTTGGATTAATAGCAAAATTTCCTCCATTTTACATTCATTACACATTTTATTGTTTCTATTTTCTATTCAATCCACCACACAATTATCTTGAACACATTTCTATTCATCATCAACAACTCTATCATTACTACACCAATTGATTATTGTCCCTTATAGCAACATTAATCTTATCAAGCTCACATAAAAAATTTTCAAAAAAACACTCAACTCATGTTTGATAATTAAATCACCCATATTGCAAATATATCACTCTCTCTATCACCCATTCACATAAGCTTGACACTTGCGTGGTAGTGCTGGTGATAAATTTTGTGTATGGCTGCAAAAACCATATAAAACACACACACACAAATTGACTTGCTACACACAATCATTTACGTATTCAAATAAGCAGGACCCCCATAAAACCAATTCCACATTTTGATAAAAAAACAAAAATGTTAACAAACATAAACATAGGTAAATAAAAAAGGCATAACAAAGAAAAAGTATTTGAAAAAAAAAAAAATGTTTGAGTTTTATGTGGGCGCACAAATGTGCCCATATGTCAACAGACATTTCAAAAGTTACCCCTTGACAGCAATGCAAAATCGCACAAAGAAGGAAAATATCGTGAACTCTTGAGCGTGAGTAATTATATGTAAGTACTCTGTGTGCCTGTGTTTTTTTTAGCTCAAAAGCGCCCACATCAGCTACGTTAGTGCCCTGTTGTAACTTAAGTTTTACACCGATTAAATAAATATGCGCGCACCCAAATATTTAGCTACTCCCAGCACTCTTCACCTCCTCAACTATTCATATTTTGCTGCATTTCCATGCTACATGTTAAGCAAGTGCGGAAATTCATGAGCTTCAATAGCATTTTACATTTCATATGCTCTTGTAAGCATATGGATGTGAATATATTTTTTCTTTACAAATAACAAAAAAACATAAATGTAGCTCGCTCTTATAGCCCTAACTGTCAATGACTTAATTCCCTCACCAACTTTCGGTACACATCTCTACTGAAACCTGCAATCTACTTTACTTAAAATTTTAAGTCTCTGTTTATTCAACTTTTGCCCTAAAACAAACATGCATGTAGCCCTTCTCTTCCATACATGGGTCTCAGCTGGTCTCCTCTCATACATTCATGTTTAAAATTGGCAAAAACGTTGAAATGTTAAAATACTAAATGAAAAAGGAATCTCTGCGAAGTGGTAAGAGGAGGAAAAATATCATAACAAAATCTCTTAAGTGCTGTTGGCAAAATATGCTACTGTTACTTAGAATTTTTACAGTATTTGGGGTTTTGAAAGCAAGGTTTGTTCAAACTTTCGCTATATTTATAAATTTTATTATATGGATGTTTTGGTATCACAAAGCGTTCTGTTCTGTTACATGTTCCACAAAAGTTGCCAACATTTCGCTTTGCTTTTTACCATTCTCTATTTTTATACTCAGCTGAGCAGAGCTCACAGAGTATATTAACTTTGATTGGATAACGGTTGATTGTACAGGTATAAAGGAATCGATATAGATATAGACTTCCTCCATATATCAAAATCATCAGTATCGAAAAAAAATTCGATTGAGCCATGTCCGTCCGTCCGTCCGTCTGTCCGTTAACACGATAACTTGAGTAAATTTTGAGGTATCTTGATGAAATTTAGTATGTAGGTTCCCGGGCACTCATCTCAGATCGCTATTTAAAATGAACGATATCGGACAATAACCACGCCCACTTTTTAGATATCGAAAATTTCGAAAAATCGAAAAAGTGCGATAATTCATTACCAAATACGGATTAAGCGATGGAACTTGGTAGGTGAGTTGAACTTATGACGCAGAATAGAAAACTAGTAAAATGTTGGAAAATGGGCGTGGCACCGCCCTTTTTCATTTAATTTGTCGAGGATACTTTTAATGCCATAAGTCGAACAAAAATTTACCAATCCTTGTGCAATTTGGTAGAGGCTTAGATTCTAGGACGATAACTGTTTTCTGTGAAAAAGGGCGAAATCGGTTGAAGCCACGCCCAGTTTTTATACACAGTCGACCGTCTGTCCTTCCGCTCGGCCGTTAACACGATAACTTGAGCAAAAATCGACATATCTTTACTAAACTCAGTTCACGTACTTATCTGAACTCACTTTGTATTGGTGTAAAAATGGCCGAAATCCGACTATGACCACGCCCACTTTTTCGATATCGAAAATTACGAAAAATGAAAAAAATGCCATAATTATATACCAAATACGAAAAAAGGGATGAAACATGGTAATTGGATTGGTTTATTGACGCAAAATATAACTTTAGAAAAAAACCTTGGTAAAATGGGTGTGACACCTACCATATTAAGTAGAAGAAAATGAAAAATTTTTGCAGGGCGAAATCAAAAGCCCTTGGAATCTTGGAAGTAATACTGTTCGTGGTATTACATATATAAATAAATTAGCGGTACCCGACAGATGATGTTCTGGATCACCCTGGTCCACATTTTGGTCGATATCTCGAAAACGCTTTTACATATACAACTAAGGGCCACTCCCTTTTAAAACCTTCATTAATACCTTTAATTTGATACCCATATCGTACAAACACATTCTAGAGTCACCCCTGGTCCACCTTTATGGCGATATCTCGAAAAGGCGTCCACCGATAGAACTTAGGCCCACGCCTTTTAAAATACTCATTAATACCTTTCATTTGATACCCATATCGTACAAAATAAATTCTAGAGTCACCCCTGGTCCACCTTTATGGCGATATCGCGAAAAGGCGTCCACCTATAGAACTTAGGCCCATTTCCTCTTAAAATACTCTTTAATACCTTCCATTTGATACACATGTCATACAAACACATTGCAGGGTAACCCAAGTTCTTTTTACAACATGGTGATTTTCCCTTACTTTGTCTCCACAGCTCTCAACTGAGTATGTAATGTTCGGTTACACCCGAACTTAGCCTTCCTTACTAGTTTATTATTGTTTATAGAGTTTTTCCGCTGGCTCTATTAAGTTAAACAGACGTTCATTTTTAACTGTTACGCGTTTTGACGCAATTTTTCGTCTTCTTCAGGGATTATATAAATCTCAGAATTTAATGGCGTTTTTCTTTACGGAAAATAATGTCGCCCTGTTTGCTCCTCTCCCGTTAATTTGTGTGTTCCTTTTACAGTATATTTTCCACTAAACAAGAAAAAGGGTACCATTACCTAACAATTCAGCTTTTTGGCAGAGCGTCAGGTGATTTAGTAAGGAAAGTGATTTTAAAGGGTAATATAAGGGTAGCATTTTTTCAAATGCCAAAACATTCCCTCACAACTAAACGTGTACACAATTCAAAATATCAAAAGTATTTTTTTATTTTAATACCCAGTCATGATATACAAAATTACAAGGTGCGTTATAGCTCCGAAGAGTTTAAGGTCGAGCTGCGCTTCCAATTTTTGTCGTGCTATGAGACCTACATGTTTTATGCCGACTCCGGACGGTATCTGCAAGCTTTAAGTGGAAACAGTAGATATATTCTCGGAATGTTTACCAAACCACTGCCGAGAGGAGACTCCGCATAGGCAAATTTATCCAATTGAGAAAACTTGTTTCCAATGATTTTGTTGTTGCTTTTCCTGTGACTTGAACCCAGAACCACGGCGACCGCAATGATAATATCTATATTCATAAAATGCTGATTGCTGTGCTGCCCGAATACTAAAGATCCGTGACCAAGTAGCACGCGGGGCAGCATTTTGGTGCAATATCTTCTTGAATCAATTGCTGTCTCTAGTAGGATAATCGTCCATTATGCTGCTAATGTCTTTAACAAGGTATTAAGCAAATTCCTGAAGTTCCAACTGTATAAAACCGTCCATAGTTTGAAACCGACTGTATGTTAGAGTGGCAGAGTTTGTGCGTGACTGTCTTTTCGCTAGCTTCGTCGTCGCAGCTCCTGCAAATGTTGTTAATAGGAATACTCATTTGCTCAGCATACAGGCTAAGCGACCAGCATCCTGAGAGTGTGGCAGTGATCCTAAATATTTCTTTCCTGTTATCCTACTATAATAATTCGTCCAGGTTTACTTCGTTATCTTGCAAGTGTCCGAGGAGTACCGGTTGGTGACCGCTATCTCCTAGAACCTGTTATATATATTTCTTTTGATTGATGTTGCAGCTCATCTTCCTTCCGGTTGCACTCCTCTTCCCGTGAGCAGGAACTGATGTAAGCGTAATGTTTGCAAAGTTAGCTGCGGCATGAAATGACCCCTAGAAGTTGGTGTCGTTCTTGGACTAAGTGGTGGGCCATACTAGCGCCATGAGGTCTGCTTGATTATCTGAGCGGTCCATTTTAGACCCAAGGGTGTTAAGCAAAATTGCGTCATTCCTGTGCATCCAGTCAGAACTCCAATCCCTCTCGAAGAGAAATTAATTTTATTTTTCCTGTCATCTTAATATTTTGATTAAAATAAGAAATTATGTTTTTTAATACTCCCTGAGGATGATTAAAAAATTACACGGAACGCGTAGAAGTATAAAAAAAGTTTTTCTTTAACTTGATTTTTTTACGCAAAATTTCAAAAGTTTGAGATTTAAGAATACCTTTCTGATCGATGCGTTAATTTGCAGAAGGTAGATCTGGGCCTGTACCATCTCACAGAGAGCTTTAAGTAACGTAACGCTTTCCCGCCAAAACGTCAAGTGCTGTATGCTTGAATATCTGTGATAAGTCCTGTTTTTCTTCCATGCATCGTTTTAAATTTTCCCAGCGGCCCTGCCACACATCTTTGCTTTCTCACCTAATGACTTTCATGCGATCTACTTTTCAGCGCAAAAATATTAATTTCAAGTATTATATGTGGATAGTCGGTTGTTATTCTCAGATGGCCCTCTCGAGGGTTGGTAAAGCTTCCAGTCAGTATGCACCTTAAGTATGTTTATTCACAGATGAGAGTCATGCAGTAGTGCGAAAAAAGTAATGAACATTAACAGTTTCCTTTTTTCTGGTGCTTTTCTGAAAGTTAACATCAATCAGACTTGAAATTATACCCCACTTGTGCCCCTGTCGTGATATTCGAAAATTGGAATGCCTTCGAACTGAAGTTACGGTCATGCATAACAAAGCTGGGTTGAATTCTTAAAAACCGAGATCTATATTTATATCCAGTTCGCTAAGTTTACGTAAGATTGAGATTTGGATCGGATATCCTATGTAAAGGGATTCACAAGCCCCTGGAAAGTCGTTTATTTTTATTAAGAAACTCATAACGGAGATCTCAAAACATACTCAGGTTACAGGATCGAAAGAAACTGCAATCCAGATGAAATTACGAGACACAGCACAGCCAAGCAGATTCAAGAACACTTTCGTATGAAGGGAACTGAGTCCAAATCGTCAGACAAATAGGAAAAACATGGCTGAAACTGTACTTAAAAGTTTTTTTAACTATACATATGTCTTTTTAAAAAGGGAAATTTTCAATTATTCATATACTAAGATGAGATGAGGACAAAAATCAAGCACATATAAAATATAAAAAAATTTATGGCAACAACTCTATAAGAACACGGAACGCAAAACAAATAACATACACGATGACAAAAACGAGCCCAAAACTCGCGAAATAAAATAACAATAACAAGCATAGCAGACACATAAAAACAATATTAAAAATATCAAATAAATATATAATCCAGTAGCATTATAGAACAATAACAAGATGTACCAGGCCGTTGCAGCATAAGAAAAAGAGTGCTCTGACTTAACACACGAAATATGACTTGTTCCTCTAGAGCGACTATAAAAACAAATGACAAAACTACAATAAAAGTTTATTCTTGCGTTTTTGGCATAAGAAAACATAGTAAACTTGAGAGCAATATGAGTGCATTATGTAGTACACAAACGATTAACAAAAGCAACAACAAAACAGGATTACTACATACAGTGAAATCAACCAAAGAATCAGCCAACGACAACAGCTATTTAAAAAAAAAAAGCAAAAACAAAAAACGAACAAAGAATACAACAAACACATTAGAGCTGAAATGTAAAACAGAAAACGTAATAAATATTTTACATTAAAAAATAGCAGAAAAAACGCCGATAAGAGCAGAAAAACTTAAAAGCGGATTTTATGTGTTTTGCAGAATCCTCTTTAATGTACATCTACCATTTCTGTCACTTCTTTTTTACTTACGTTGGCTAGCACTAAAACAAATATTTATACATCAAGAAAAAGATGGCACTTAAAAGCACTCACTTGATCGAAAATGAAGTCAAATAAAATGGAACTTCTTAGAAAATTACTTAAAACCCGATCGCAAGATCCATTATTTGGCAAGCATTTAGTAAACACTTACCTCGATCCGTGCGCACATATCGAAAATTCTTTCCCTTACGGCGCTTTGTCGCCGAGTTCTGATTCTAGTTTAACGTAATATTTTATAAAATCGATTGCAAGAATATGCAATCTGTGCTTTATAGTAGTTGCACATAGACGAATGTGTCTTAATGTAAAACGGCTTCCGTGATGTGGTGGTATCGTGCTAGCCCACCACACCTTGGGAGCTGGTTCCAAGTCCTGGCAAAAAGCAACGCCAAATACTTTGGAAAAAAATGTCTAAGTGGCGTGTAAGTTTCGAAATTTAATGAAGAGAAAAGTTTTGCGCTGATGACCCAGATGCACAATAAAAGCCTTTTCTTCCATCATAAAAATTCGTTGCAGTATTTTAAAATTATTTTATTAAAAAAAATTTTTTTAAATTAATAATTTTAAATATTTTCTATTTTAAAAAAGTATTTTTTTTGCGTTTTTGGCCAACGTATTTTTCGTAAAAAAATAGTTATTGTAGTTATTGTAAAAATAATTACTTAAAAATTGTTTATGAAAAAAAAAAATCATTTGAAAATTTCTTTACAATTTTGGATATTTTCCGAATTTGTAAAAAAAAGGATAAAAAATAGTATATCTTTATATTTCTTTTGTACGCCTGTTTGTTTCTGAGCTCTTGGACCGATTGTAATGAAAATTTGAAGGGGCTTAAAGATGCATTAGATTCACAATATGGTCCGGTTTCAATCTTATCTTCCCGGAAAATAAACAAAAGGGCTGACCCTTTCCAAAAACAAAAAATAATAATGTATGGTGCCATTTCCTTGAAATTCGATACATGGTTACATCTTTGGCTAGGACAGTCTTAAACAAATGTTTCTTTCCGGGAAGTGGACCAGGCACCAACCCCTTCCGAAAATCCAATTTATATTGCTTAAACTTCAGTAGAGGGAGGGGGGTACCCTTGGACCAAGGACCAAGCACATATTTGAGAAACTTTTCATTCCGGCAAGTAGACCAAGAGCCGATCTATTCTAAAAAAAAATCGTATTTATGGTGCGATTTGCTTGAAATTTGGTTCTGAGGTACTTTCTTGATTAGCTTATAATTTGATAAACTTTTTTTCCGGGAAGTGAACCTCTTCCAAAAAATCTTACGTATTGAAATTCAGTACAGGGGTACCTCTTTCATTAAGTTAATATTTGAGAAACTCTTCTTTCTGGAAAGTGGACCATCCTTTTGTACTAAATCGTATTTATGGGGAATTTTGCTTGAGATTTGGTACTTTGGTCTCTGCCTAGATAAATATTTAGTAAACTTTACTCTCGGGATGTGAACCAGTGGTCGATTTGCTTGAAATTAAGTACTAAGTAAGGACGTGTTATTGACAGTTTTGACAAAGGGTGGTGGCAAAGAAGAAGAGCGGAGGGAAAGTTAAATGTATCGACAGAAAAAGAGAAAAATGAATATAAAAGATAGGGGTGAGAACTGGAGCGGGGACAAAGTGAAAAAGAGAGAGGATGAGGAAATCAAAATTTAATGAATTGCAAGGGGATAATATAGATACATAAAATGGTCACACTTTTGTCTGTATATCTCGTGCAAAGCGTAGTTTCACCTGGGGTTAACTCCTAATAATCGTCGCGAACACAATTTCCTTAAATCATTTGTGGCTTCTTGGTGGTCACGCACAAATACTCATGACTCTCGTGGCACAGGGCGCTTCCAGTTTTTTCGCGCTACAATTTCCGATGATTAAGAGCTACAATTTTCGACGGGTTAACAGCAGTAACCCCGACCACCAGTCGCTACCACGCCTCCTGACTCTCACACCATATGCCAGCACAGAAGCTATAGGACTGCGACTTCGAACTCACCTTCGTCGACGTCACTTTCCTAGAAGCTCTAGGTGCAGCTCTGAAGACTTTCTAACGGATATTTTTGTCGCGCTATGCTGCCGAGCTACACCAGAGAAACACATTGAAACGTTAGGGAGTGACTATTCGGCCAAGGATGCCGCCCTCGAAATCATAAGCAGTCTAAGTGGATGTCATTGCGTAACTCATGGGTGAAAATCGTATAATCCTCGGTGCATCTACAAACTTAAAATTTTACAAGGACTCTGGATAAAATTTTTAAAATGTAGACCAGATTTTGCAGACGTTTGTGTTCACATATATTGATTTCGAAAGCCTTTGTTAAATCAAAAAGATATTTTAGAATGAAAGCCAACCGATTGTAAGTTGAAAGGTGTTAACTGCTGTTTTCCGGTTTATGATATAAGAGCTCATTATGGATTACCGCGTAGCTTCAGTTTTCAGACTAGTTCGACTGTCCACTACGTTAGGGTAGTAGCACACACGATCATTAGTTCGACTGCTTTTGCTTTACCACTTTGAGTGTTCTTGCGAAGGACAAAGCCTCACCTGGTAAATATATGTGCCTATGTATTCACATTGTAACGTGTAGGTGATATTTAACCTTGTTTGATATGCTATAATCAATGTGATTCAGTGCAAGGGACTAGTTTTGTATAGGGCGGCCAAATTTAGGTGTCAAACCGAGAGACTTGGGTGTTGAAGGATGAAGTGTGAAAATCAAAATTAACATTTCAGAAGCTATTTTTAAGTTTCGCAAATAAACAACAAATGTTTGAATGTAAGCCCAAGTGATTTTTCAAACCCTCAACTTATGTATGAGGTAAGAATCATTTCAAAGGACTGTTTATACCAGGGCTGAAAACCGGTTCGAACCGCACCGGTTCATGAACATAACCACACGCTATTTTGGGGCTTTGAACCGAACCACGAACCGAACCGTTTTTTTTTCTTAACTCCAAAAACCGAACCGAAAACCACTCAAAAAAAGAATGGTTCAGTTCGGTTCAAAATAAAGTTTCAACAAATATCACTTAACTATTTAATTCACCACTTTGCTTGTAAATACAACAATAAGATAAAATTGCAAACATTTTTTTTCGATGGCAACGGCGTGAGTTGTCACTTTTGATAGTAATAGCGTCTACTGTTTGCGCCTGTGGTCAAAAGCTTGTGAAAAAATAAACAAATTTACAAAATGAGTTCAAACCCCGTGCATAACAACTTTGTATATGAAATAGCTTTTTCATTTTTCATTTATAACATTTTTTCATTTATAACATAGTCCGAACTATAACACAAACCACATACATATGTATTTTATAGTTAAACTAGCAGACCCGGCAGACGTTGTTCTGCCCTAAATTTGGTCTATCTGCATACATTTTAATAAGCTTTTCCCGTCTAACTCTGCCCTACCCCTCTACACTTTTTCCTAATCTTTTTATTCACTCCTCCCTCCGTCTTTTTCGCTTCATCTATCTCCATCTTCGTCTGATCTATCTCTTTCTCAGTCTCCTTCTCTCTTTTCTCTTCTCTCAATTTTTTCTCATTCTTCTTCATCTCTTATTGCCAGTCCCAGAGTGTCGTATGTATTTTGTTCCAGTCCCATTCCGAGTCTCAGTCCCAGTCCCTCTCCGAGTCTTAGTCTCAGTCCCAGTCCTAGTCCTAATCCCAGTCCCAGTCCGTCTCTGGTATACTTCCCGGAAAAAAGCATCGTAAATATAGGTAAATTTATATACGAAATTTCAGGCAAATCGAATAGGACGTATGTAAATAGGTATGTGGGTATTATTAATTCTTGTCTTTATTTCGACTTCGCATGCATATTTATCAGTTTTGCCAGGTTGATGCGAACATCACAATGAACTTTAGATCTCTCAGCAACAGCTTTCATTTGATATCCATAATACACACGCATTCTAGGGGTATCCGGGTCCACGTTTTGACCTATATCACGAGACCCTAGTCACCAATAGGTATGAAAACTACCCTGTACTAAAGCACTCATCAACAGCTTCAATTTGCTACCTACAATGTAAAAACATTGTCTAGGCATTCACGGGCCCACGTTTGGCCTATATCTCCAGACCCTAGTCACCCAGGGGTATGAAAATTATCCTCTACTAAATCACTCATCAACAGCTTTCATTTGTTATCCATATTGTATAAGCACATTCTAGGGGTACCCGGGTCCACGTTTTTGGCTATATCTCGAGACCCTAGCCTCCTAGTTGTATGAAAATTATCCTGTACTATGGCACTCATCAACAGCTTTCATTTGATATCTATATTGTATAAACACATTCTAGGGGTACCCGGGTCCACGTTTTGATCTCAAGACCCTAGGCACGTAGCGAAAAGAAAGGCAGACGTTGGCCGATTCTCAGACGTACCCAATATGCTCACAAAATTTCATGAGAATCGGTTCAGCCGTTTCGGAGGAGTTAAACCACAAGAATTTTATATATTAGATTAATCAAATTTTTATCTATTTTCGAAACTTTTTATTAACAGTTTTTAGAAAATTTCTGACTGCACAGTCTTGAAGCGCATTCAATTGTAGTGAATATTGTGTAAGTTTCAAATAGATGAGATTTACCGTTAATTTGTGAAAAATTTTTCCCCGAGGATGTTGCCCATATCTTCCATATAAAAGCAAATTTTGTTCTTGCGGTGCATGGAAAAAATGCGAACACCCTCTGGAAACTTTCACATTATTACACAAGAGTTAGATGTCTATAAAACTGCACACTCAGAAATTTTTTCAAAGTTTTTAATAAGTCTGGAAAACTCATGAAAATTTGATTAATTGTTGGGAGCTTTGTGTAAGCTTTCAAATGTATGTATATATAGTTTGTGTTATAGTTAGAACGATATTTTAAATTGGAATTATTAAAAGCTAGTAAATAAACATAAGTTTGGAATCAATACCGTTTTAAAGCGAGACTAAGAAAAGTTAAGAAAACATTTACATTGTCATGAATATCTTTTAGTTTGTGTAGTAATTTCGCATCTAAAATTTAGTAGGTTTTATATGTTTTATATGTATATTGAAAGCAGCTAATTGAGTAGTTTTTCTTCTCTTAAAAATACGACTATTTTCTTATGTGCAGAATATATGCATTGGAAATATTCCCTATAGGTATAGTCATGCATTCTACCATTTTCTTTCCTTACATTTTATAATAATCATCAATCCGTTTTGATAAGTTTTATAAATAAATGCATACATGGATTTGATCTCAATAACTGTATTTTATTTGTATACTAGGTACATATCGATGGTTGGTTGCACACAGATCCCAAGTGACGAATTTCAAATTTTGTATACTATCAAAACTTAGTATTAAGCGTTTGAGCCACTTGAACCGAACAGGTTCGGCGGTTCAGAGGTAGCCGCGAACCGGTTCACGAACCGGTTCAAGTTTTGCCGGAGTGGTTCGAACCACTGAACCGAAACGCTACGTATTTCGAGGCGGTTTTCAGCCCTGGTGTATATCCCTAGAACCTACTAACGGATTTTGCATCTCTGATTTCGCTTATTCTTTCAGCCAATCGCAATATAAAATTTTTAAAAAATCAGCACCTTTTTTAGGTAATTCGCTTTTTTTTAACAAATTGAGGACAATTTGAAAACATGTTCGCCTTGGGTCATTTTATTTGAATTCATTGTTAATTATTAATTAAAAAAAAAAAAAAATGCAAAGTGAGCATATAAATTTATTATGTAACTTTTCTTTTAGTGTTTTGTTTTAATAACTTGGTGAATTGGGTGATGCAAAGTCCATGTTAAGCTGACATTGAAAGCGCCTATTTTTAAAATAAATTTTGAACAGTTAGAAATAGTTAAATTTCGCAATTAGTTTCTTATAACTGGCAGTGATGCGCATCCGTTGATACAACTTTCGACCATATCCGTGCAATTTTCGACATGAATAATAAATGGCCTAAACATTGTTAAACGAGTAGAAAATATGTAACGCGCCGGACGCCGCCGCCGCCGCGCCGATATTTTTGACATTCGGCGGCGGCGTGCGAAAAACGACCAAAATCGGCGGCGGCGGCGTTTATCGGCGGCGCATATCCCTAGTATGTACGTTCCTGGGCACTCATCTCAGATCGCTATTTAAAATGAACGAAATCGGACTAAAACCACGCCCACTTTTTCGATATCGAAAACTTCGAAAAACCGAAAAACTGCGATAATTCATTACCAAGGACGGATAAGGCGATGAAACTTTGGTAGGTGGGTTGACCTTATGACGCAGAATAGCAAATTAGTATAATTTTGGACAATGGGTGTGGCACCGCCCACTTTTAAATGTAGGTAATTTAAAAGTTTTGCAAGCTGTAATTTGGCAGTCGTTGAAGATATCATTATGAAATTTGGCAGGAACGTTACCCCTATTACTACATGTCTGCTAAAAAAAATTAGGAAAATCGGATGACAAACACGCTCACTTAAAAAAAAAAATTTTAAGTCAAATTTTAACAAAAAATTTAATATCTTTACAATATATAAGTAAACCAAAATTCAACAAAATACAAAAATAAAAGAAAATTCCAAAATGGGTGTGGCTTCGCCCTTTTTCATTTAATTTTTCTATAATACCTTTAATGCTATAAGTCGAACAAAAATTTACCTATCCTTGTTAAATTTGGTAAGGGAATAGCTTCTATGACGATAACAGTTTTCTGTGAAAATGGGCGAAATCGGATTGAAGCCACGTCCATTTTTTATACACAGTCGACCGTCTGTCCTTCCGCTCGGCCGTTAAAACGATAACTTGAGCAAAAACCGATATATCTTTACTAAACTTAGTTCACGTACCTATATGAACTCAATTTATCTTTTATTGAAAATGGGCGAAATCCGACTATGACCCACTTTTTCGATATCGAAGTTTTCGAAAAATTTTAAAAATGCCATACACTCTATACCAAATACGAAAAAAGGGATGAAACATGGTAATTGGGTTGGTTTTTTGATTCAAAATATAACTTTAGAAAAAACTTTGTAAAATGGGTGTGACACCTACCATATTAAGTAGAAGAAAATGAAAAAGTTTTGCAGAGCGAAATCAAAAGCAATGGATTCATGGCAGGAATATTTTTCGTGGTATTACATATATAAATAAATTAGCGGTACCCGACAGATGATATTCTGGGTAACCCTGATCCACATTTTTGTCGATATCTCGAAAACGCCTTCACATATACAACTAAATGCCACTCCTTTTAAAAGCCCTCATTAATACCTTTAATTTGATACCCATATCGTACAAACACATTCTAGAGTCAGGCGTCCACCTATAGAACTAAGGCCCACTCCCGTTTAAAATACTCATTAACACCTTCTATTTGATACCCATATCGTACAAACACATTCTATAGTCACCCCTGGTCCACTTTTATGGCGACATCTCGAAAAGGCGATATCCCGAAAAGGCGTACGTCTATAGAACTAAGGCCCACTGTCTTTTAAAATACTCATTAACACCTTTCATTTGATACCCATATCGTACAAACAAATTCTAGAGTCACCCCTGGTCCACCTTTATGGCGATATCTCGAAAAGAAGTCCACATATAGACTTAGACCCACTCCCTTTTAAAATTATCATTAACACATTTCATTTGATACCCATATCGTACAAACAAATTCTAGAGTCAGGCCTGGTCCACCTTTATGGCGATATCCCTAAATGGCGTCCACCTATAGAACTATGGCCCACTCCCTTTTAAAACACTCTTCAATACCTTTCATTTGATACCCATGTCATACAAACACTTTCCAGGGTTGCCCTAGGTTCATTTTCCTCCATTTTCCTCCATCATTTGTCTCCAAAGCTCTCAGCTGAGTATGTAGTGTTCGGTTACAGCCGAACTTAGCCTTCCTTACTTGTTTTTATTTTTTTTATTTTTTTTTTTTTTCAAGTTGATTTTTCCGCACGAGGGTTTCCACTCAAACCACCATCTATTACGTACAGGCAACCATATTCATTCTACTCATAAATAAGTATAGGTTTTTTGCGGCTTTTCTTATTTTTTCGCTTGCTGTCCGTCATCGTAAGCTGCTTAAATAAATAGTAGCATTTTTGCGCATTTTAACTGAATTATTCACGCATTCACCTAAAGACCCAACAACGGACATTCCTAATACAAATTCATACGAAATGTAGGGCCAAAGATTTTGCACTCTAGCCAATTCAGTGTAACGCCGAGAATACAAATATAAGGAAAACATAAGACTAGCATATGCAGAATATGCACGTGACTTGCTAACTTGTCTACACATGCTATCTAATATCTAATTATTGTTATGTAACTAACATAAACCACAATTTTAGGTTGATTACTATCAGTTTATTCAGAATATTGTTCACACGCGTGTAAGCGGTTTGAAATCAGAAACAAGAGTGAATCAGGAAGAACTTAAAAGCTAAGAGCTTACTCTAAAGTAGTAATTGAACTTATATACAGTTAGAGAGAATAACAGTGTTTTAGGGAATAGTAGTAGAGACATAATGTCACTTGTATATATATATATGTACTACAAAATATATGCAGATATGTCCTTCGCGTGCGTACGCCCTTTTGTGACTTTTCTAAACTTAGACGTTGCGTGAGAAATGCGTTTACACTTTTTGCCTTTTTTGGCGCCTACAACGTGACACGTGTTCATTTTTAAGCGCAAAACAAAAAGACTGTAAAGCTTAACACTTACATAGTTACATATGTATAACGATTGTAAGCCTACATGTGCGTGACAATAAGTCGCTTTACGCACGCACGGTTGCATTTGGCACCTATTACATATTGTGCATTCATAGTGTTTCACTCAAAACGCTCAACGTTGCTAAGTTAGGCCTGACCATTTTTTGTTACACACCAAATTTTTTTGTGCTCAAAATATGTAAAATATTTGCTAAGATCTATTTTTTCAGTAATTTATTCCACTTTGCATAAATTTCTTTGACTTCTGACCATTGTTGGAGGTCTTATGAGCCAGCGATGTACCTACCTATGTATATGATATTGCATTCTACTTCGTAAGGTTAATATACATTCATCATTTCTCCTTTCAATATGCACCTTTCGTCTGCTCTTTAGTCTGCTTAAAAATTACCTCTTTTTGCCCTTTTGCACACAAATGAGGCACGCAAATTTATGCCCCACCCCCTTTTCGATTGCACCTTTAGTATATTTCTAAGATTTACATAAACTCATATTTGTTGTTACTTTGCCCATTCATGTTGCACAGGGCGTTTAATAATTTGTGAAATTGCATTTTAAAATACATTTAGCGATAATTGCATTAGTCGCGTTTGACATGATTTCCTTGTACGCCAAAGATCTCTTAGTTTACTTACTTAGATGGTGTAACTTGTAAGTATTTAAATTAAGCATTTAGTTGTTTTTTTAGCTTTTTTATCATGCTTATATTAGCTTCACTTGTATGTTGCTATGTATGCAACTCATATACTTATTAACATAAAAAAAGGTTACACATACGCATCGGTACCCGCTCTTTCAGGCATTACGGATAGGTTTGCGTGTAAGCGGTTGGTTTTTAATACAATCACGATACTACGCGTCGGTAGAAGTGTGCAGCCGTAATCGACTGTATATCGTGTCCAATTATTAATATTATAATTTGGTTGCGGCAGCATCACACAGAGTCTTTCCTTAGGTTAGGTTATTACATCTGCTTCCCAGCAAGGCGCTGGAAAACACTTAGGTCAGCTGGTCCTTTGTGATACCATTGCACGAGCTAATACCCCTCCTCCTTTATATATGTGAATTGTTGAGCCAATTTCAACATCTAATGTAGCGTAGCATGCCTTCGATATCAGCGGAACCAAGCTCCGCTAAAACATCAATGAAGTGCTTCTGCAGACATTCCATGCGTGCTCTGGCTACAGCTTTGCATCTGCATGCGTGCTCTGATTATAGCCTTGCACTTTCTATATCCTCCTTGACCCTATAGCTTCGACAGAAGCCATTCGCTGGGATTATCATGCGTTCCGCTAGTATCCCGGTAAACGGACCTACGGAGAGACGATTGGATAAGGAACCTAGTTCGGTTTTCATTTATGCGTGGCTAAGTTTGTGGAAACAACTCGCAAGTGCTTAAATGTAGACACGAGGAAGGTTTTGCACGTGACAAGAGGAGGAGTGATACCTTCACTGAATTACCTCGGTCTGTTCAGTGGCTTTCCTAGTTAGCTTGTTCATCAGCAACACAGTTCCCAGGTGCACCACTGTTACCAGGCCCTATATCACCATTGTAGTGCACCGGGAGTCTAGTTCGTTTATCGACTGTCTGTATTTTATTGCAGCCTTTGAGTAAGTGCTCTTGCTTTGAAGAACTTTGATCACTGCTTGACTAGCAGTGTAAATTACAATGGATGTTAGATTCTTAGATAGTAGTAATCGGACAGCCTCCTTAATGGGTGTTAGTTCTGCCTGATAGACACTGAAATGGCTCGGTAGCCTTATGTGCTCACATCGTCATTCAGTTTAGAGCCATCCGTGAAGACTGCTGTGAATTCTGGATACGGATAGGAGATATTATTCCATTCGTGTCGTCGGGGATTCTGATAGAGAATTTGTTGTCTAGAAGAAGGGTCGGATGGCTTCAGAATGGTGGTATGGCCAAATCTGGTTTCGCTCCAAACCAGCACTGCATTCTTACCGCATTCCAACTTGCCTGCAGCTTAACATATAGATATTTCGGAAGGAGGTAGACTATTTCACTCTTGAAAGGATTCGCTATGAGCCCGTTTGCAAGGAGCCTGTCTGTACGAGGATTTATGCGGTCTGCATTGGCTAAGTTACAGTCTGAAGATGTTTTCTGGTTGTTATGGGAGCGATGTCAGGTTCTTTCTAGTTTCAATAACAGGGTGTTCGCCGTTCCTGGGGTTCCATAGTAAAAGGGACAGTACACCTCCTTGTGGAGTGCTCCTAAACATGATTGGATAGTTTTAGAAGTTGTTCCCCGAACTTTACAAGAGGCAGGTCCAATCCTATATGCAATATATATGCAACATATTTCTATAATTTGCTACTGGTGATAGCGTAGAATAATATCGGATTTGCTTTTAGAATGCGCATTCTGATCACCCTTTCCAGTGTATTGTGGAGAAAGATCGTAATGATAATAGCCGTGTTTTTTTTACACGCGTATACGTTTCCTTTGCGCGTGAAAAAAAACGCCTATCCTCGCTTAAATAATGCTTAGGATTAGTGGTTAAATAACTAACATAACAGCACAGGTTGTACCGAAAAGCGGAGACACAACCCTCTGATGGCCATAGGGTATATCATATAGCTGAATCAGTTGCGATGAATTGTGGACACTTATAGAATACATAGAATTAGTGTAGAGGGTGAAACAAAAACACATATTTCAGTTACATCTGAGTGTAATGCGTATTGAATTTTAGTAGGATAAATTTTATGCGCAGCTATTTCAGAGGTGTATTTAAAGTTTGTCGCTTAGCAGTCCATATAAAGTTTAAGCGTAAACGTATATAGAAGTAAAAAACAACACAGCTAATGTGCCTGAAGGCAAAGTGATTGTGTGAATACCATCCTCCTTTCTGTACACATTTTTGGAATATGGCACAACCTTGGACAGGCATTATAGATTTTCGATAGCTTGGGACATAGAGTTCCACTTTTATCTTTTAGTTCTGCGGGAAATATATCATCGCGTCTAGGAGATTTAAAGGGGTTAAAGGATTTCGTGGCCCTTTCGACCCTATGGGAGTGAATCTTTCCATATAGAATTTAAAAAATATTAGCCTAGATCATTGGAAATCATAAGTATGCAGATATACCTTAGTCCTGCAATTATTTTATTCAAATGCAAATATGAAATAAGAATAAAATTGAAAAATATTTACAAAAAATACGACCTGCTCGCGTAATCGAATTTTCTTTCTTTGCTTATCAGCAAATAAAGTACAAAAAACCAGCTGAAAATAACAAATACCAGAAAAGTAAGAAACAATAAAAAATAAAAATAAACAAATAAGGACGGTACTATATTTGGCTGTGCAGAAGACCTCATACCTTTCATGAGTGGAACTGAACAATAATCTGATGAAATATGAAAAAGTCATAAAATCTTTTCAATCAGCTGTATGGAATTTATATTATACATATTGTGACGAATATTATCAGTTTCGATACGTCACTATGCCGCGGAAAGAGAAAACAACCACAGATGCGTACGTGTACACAGAAATAAACAGCACATTTTACTCAGCCGTATACACACATACACATAGAAGGCAACAGTGAGAGCGCATAAGAGCTCAAACCTTATAACACATACATGCAAACAGTAGCTAAGAGCGTAGAAGTTATTTCTCAGTCATAAACA
This sequence comes from Eurosta solidaginis, assembly GCF_040869045.1. Taxonomy (NCBI): domain Eukaryota; kingdom Metazoa; phylum Arthropoda; class Insecta; order Diptera; family Tephritidae; genus Eurosta; species Eurosta solidaginis. The sequence goes on from NC_090323.1 coordinate 39,204,790, forward strand.
CACATATACATAGAAGACAGAAACGAAAAATATATAAGCAGGTATGAGATACAGAAATGAGAAGTAAATAAGCAAGTGTTCGAGACGGCTGTTGGCGAAAGGTCTGCACCCTGGGAGAATAAGTGAACGAGGCGAACTGAGTGTATACAAGCAGCGCAGTCCAAGTGATGTTGCATCAATTTGATTTTAACACGCTGTAAGTGATGTACGCGTGTAATTTAATTGTGAAATATTACTACTATAGTAGTGTTGTAAATAAATAAAATTTTGCTGTACTGAATATTTGAGTAATTTATGCGACAGTTCAGCGATTCGAACTATAACAGGTGGTGCAGAGTAATCAACAATTTCCTAAAATTCGCTACAATATATTTGACCCATCTTGATGATTTTTACATACGACAATGTGTGTCATATACGTAAGCACCTAATGGAGTTTTAAACTTCTTGCTCTAAAAATGGGGAAGAAATTATGAATACCCTCTTATCTGAACAATCGGTTGTATGGGACATATTTTATATGAATGACCAAATCTAGAAAATTTTTGCAGACAACAATGCCTGTCATATATGTAAGCATCTTGTAAAATGTGAAGCTTCTAGCTCTTAAAATGCGGAAGAAATCGCGAAATCCTTCTTATCTGAACAATCGGTTGTATAGTATATATATTATATATAGGCCCGATCTTGGCAATTTTTTAGACAACAAGGCATGCCCTACATATCATCATCCAGTGAAGTTTCAAGCTTCTAGCTGTTGCAATGGCGTCTGGCGTGGTGGACCGATCCGGTTCGTTCCGACATATAATTAATCGGATACTAAAATATACGCGCTCAACAAATTTCATCAAGATATCTCAAAAATTAAAGGACGAGTGTGCATTCAAACAGAGAGGCGGACAGATAGACAGACGGACATGGCTAAATCAACTCAGCTCGTCATCCTAATACTTTCGTTATACTTATTGGTGAGTCTATCTCATATGCTTTAAAAATTTACTATTTTGGAGATGAAACATTTTCATGAATGGTATAAAAATATTGGACGCAATACAATTCCACACAAACACACACCAACAAACAAATATATTGCAAGTCAAATAAACGACGTGCAAAACGCCAACCAGTTTTGTTGTTGCATGATATGAGCACACACATGCAAATAAAACAATATTTACATATACTTATTATAATGTATACTTTTTTTTATAACACTTTGATGGCTGCTTTTGTTATTGACGTTTATTTACTGCCATTTGATAAGAAGTTGAAAGCATTTCGCATTGCAGGCGCATAGATAAGACACAAATAAACGTCGGCGCGCACGATTTTTTTGAGTGACTGACGCAGCGGCATATTGGCAGAGAAACTGGCTAAATGTACATATGTTATGACAAATGTACAATATAGTACTTATATTTAAATACTTTGCATATCGCTTACTTAGATCAAAACAGCGATCAACTCAACAAAGCCAATGTTCAAGATTTACAAAAAACTGACTGCCTCCCCCATATGGGCCAATGCAATTTTTTTATTTTCACAACAAAGGCGTTTCTAGCTGATAAGTAGAGATATTAGTAAATCGAGTATACAGTTTGATAAGTATTCAATTCGGAAGCCCGGCGGTAGTCAAAACTTCAAAATTTCAGATTTTTGAGTTAGCTGCCTATTGATCTAAGTGCGCGATATAGCTCTTATACAAAAATACATGTGGCATATGTTAAATTATTAAATTCATACATATGTACAAAAGGTGAGCAAAAATGACACGCACGATCGATTAGAATTAGAAGATTAGAAGGGTTATCAGTAAGGGGCTCGCTTCCAGGTTGCCGGTGCATGACGTCAACAACAAAATTTGTGTGGTATTTCGGGTGTAGAAATTAGGTTTTTGATAAACCAACTTTAAAGTTTTAGCACAATCAGCGTGATATCAAAAAAAAAAAACAAAAAAATATTTTTACCAGACCCCAATGTATCAGCGAGAATACATGGGTAGATCTCAAAATGGTTGCGTTTTCCGTTTTTTTGAGTTTCAGTTTTAATTTGATTATACAGCAGTGTTGTCTACAGTTCGACAAACGTATGCGACGTCGCTGCATCGAGATGGTGCACTTGGCATCCTCCAGCTCAACAACGGTCGGTTTGCCACACTGGATCCATAACTCTTAACGTGACATGTTGGCTTCCGATGATACCGCTACGCTGCCCGTGACCTGATAATTTGGACGCAGAATCTTAGCAGGGTCGTCAAGCCAACCAAAGGTAGTAACCCGCCACCTCATTTAAGGGGCGGCAGAAAAACAAGTACAGGGCTAGCACTATAAGGCAGGTTCATGCATCACTAATAAGGTTCATCCATCTTAATTTGGACGTCAGTGCATACTCCCAGCTAGGTATAATCCTCTCGTGGTTCCAATGCCTTGCAAGGCTAGCCGTAAACTAGAAAGTGGGTAGCTGTAGACGATATGTGTAGCGGTTATTATCTGCATTATAGCTAAGCACAATGGCCCTCGCGTCCCTTTTGGTGGCTTTTAGAAATGTTTTCTGTAGCAAAACTATCCACGGTTAGCACCAAATCATTGGCGTATGCAAACTTGCTCAAACCGGCTTTGTCCAATTTGAAGGCCACCCCTTCTTGAGTCTCCTAGCCTACGACAACCTTCAGAAGCAGGAATACTATCTTGCTAAGTGGGCACCCCTGGTGTTCTCCCGCCTTCATGTTTTTGGTTGAAGACTTACTAATTCAATTGTGTAATTTCTCAGTAAGCCATGTGCTTCGATCGCTTTAAGGTCGAAGGGTTTGCTATGGATGTCAACGCGTTGGAGAAATCGAGCCATGCGACCACCACTTCTTTTTTGTCTTTAACTTTGCGAAGTGCTTTCCGAATAACATAATTGTGTTGAAAGTACCCATACAATTTTTTAAAAATTTTTAAACTTCCTTACAATTAGTAAAGGTTGACATGTTGCTGACAAAAAATATATTTCAATCACGAGGACTTTAAATGATAACTAAACATCACATATAACAGATAATAATAATTAATAATTTATAATTTCCAACAAAACATTAATTGGCTGTAACTTGGTGGTTGTGTTATTTTCATGTTGGTGTATCACGGTATTGTTTGGTACCGCTTACGTGCTCCACATATATGTCCCGCGACCAGCGGATGGTATCGCTTATCATGAGCCTCCTCATCAGGCTTGCATAATAGCGCGTGATGTTCAGAAGTTTATGACTCGTTCGTTTGCCGGGTCCCATCCGCCCAGTGCTCCAACTATAAAGGCCTCCACTCTGACTTCGTAGCCAAGTGTCGATAGCTGGTCAGCAAGCGGCTGGTATTTCTGTAGCTTTTGCTGCCAAACATCCTTAAAAGCCTCGCCTCTATTTTCGAACGGAATAGCCACGTCGATCAGAGTGATTCGTCGGCTTACTTCGTCCCGTATGACGATGTCTGGTCTTAGGGTGCCAGCAGTACCATGGGAGCTTTCTACTATTCTATTTACTCTCACGTTCCCGGGGCACCTCAGGGCTTCTACGAGTCTGTCTTGGACGTTGGTATGGCGCCGCTGTCGTGCCACAGAGTGGGGGTGCAGTGGTTAAGCACATGTGGTAATGTCTCCAGGTCTCTTCCGCACTTGCGGCAGCGCTTGTCTGCGTCTACAAGCCACCTCCTTGCAGCGTTCAATGGGAGCACATTGAGACATGTCCGGTATATAAAAAGCCAGTCGCAAAAGCGGGTGAATTTTCCCGAGCGGAGAAAGTGGTTAGCTGGTGGTGTCCTGCACGTCACTTCGAACACCTTACCTTGGTTTGTTTATTAGCATGGCTTCGTAGTGTTGTGTTACACACCGTTGCAGTGTCGAAATGATGCGATGGGCGTCCCCCGGTTCGACAACTGTGAAGTTCGGATCAGTTGGTGTACCACACTGGATCCAAAACTCGGACTCCGGTGAGGACCATGTACAGCGTAGCTTTACCTTGCTGCTAATTCTGGCCGTTGCCGTCCGCACCTTCGTCCAATAGTTCGCGATACTACTTGAACGTGGGACGTTGGATTCGCTGGACAGGTAACTCGCCATGTCTATATGACATGCTGGTTTTCATTGCCTTTCCGCCGTAGCCTGTCTCAGCGATGAAACCGCTATATCACTCACGACGTGGTCTTTTGAGCTTAACATCTTAAATGCATGGGCCACCGTGAGGAGATCCGTCAGGTCTGCCAGGGGTAGCAGCCCGGCACTACCTTTGTGGGGCGGCATGAAGACGAGTTCTGGACTAGCCCGTTGGGGCAGGTTCATCCAACGTTTGGCTGTTCTCTTATTACCTTATCTGCCTCGCTCAAATACTCTTTGTCTACGTCTGGCCCTTGCAAAATAATCTCTAGGCGTGGCAATAGAAACGTTGCCGTAGCATCTATCTTCTGCCATGGGGCCAGCCCTGAGCGGTCCAGTACCCGCACGTCGCTCAGCAGACCAGCTATGATGCTCACCGGTGTCTGTCTAATCTGGAAGCCAGTGGGTATTCCGAGGTGGTCGTAATACTCCCCTGGCCACAATGCTCGAATAGGCTGGCCCTGGACTAGGAAGTTCGTAACCATTACGTCATTGCCCCTCCCTGGTATGTGGAGCGTTGCGCATTTGGCAGCATTATATTTAAGCCCAATAGCCCTTACCCCCTTTTCAGCGGCCTCAAGCAGTTTTCGCAAATTGGCTGGGGTAACCGCTATTAGCACCACGTCGTCGGCATATGCCAGGTTGTTAATGAGGGCGTTGCCCAGTTGGTATCCGATCACTTCTTGGGCCACCGTGCGAGCGACGACCTCCAGAATGAGATCAAACACTATAGGACTCAAGGGGCATCCCTAGCGAACTCCCGCCTGCATGTTAATGGGCGGGGACGTGCCCTCTGATACCTTGAGTCGTGTTGTCATGCCTTTGTAATTCTGATTGATTGTATTAGTTATTTTTCTCGGTAGGCCATGTGCTTCGAGAGACTTACAAATTATAGAGTGCGGAACGGATGTGAACGCGTTGGAAAAATCTAGCCACGCGACTACCGCTTCCTTTTTATTTTTCTTAGCGTCACGCAGTACTTCCTGTAGAACGTAATTGTGCTCAAAACACACTTCAAATTCTAAAAACCCTTTTTGGGAGGGGCTTTTACGGCTATTGGTCATGGCCCACTTTTTTAGCCGGTCAGCTAGTGTCGCGGCAAAAAGTTTCGCCACCGTGTTCCTAGGGATATCGGTCTCCAGTTTGCCACCTCACTCGAGTCGCCCTTTTTGTACAATAGAATGGTGTGGCTTTCTTTCCATTTTACTGGAACCGACTCCGTTCTCAGCACTGCGTTGAACCACGCTGTCAGCACTTGAGCCTTTGGGTCGGCCTTCCGCAAGTCGGGGTAGGTCAGGCCATCCGGATCGGGAGATAAATTTTCCCGACCTTTTAGCCTGTCCATAACCTCTTCTCTGGTGAATGAACGAGTCAATACCAGTCTTCCTCGACGTCTCTGGGCGCAGCTAGGGTACGAAAGTGGTGCTCGAGGGTTGCTAAGGGTATCGGGCAAGTTCTATTGGAACCTGCCAGAATTTCTTGCACCGCTTTCTTCCTGTTGTTCCTATATAGACGCTGTAGTCTGGCGGCCTCCCGTATACGATCTGAAGCCCTCATCTGCGTGGGGCGGTTTCTTCCACCACGACCTGGGTGAGTTCCTCTCACATACTGTCGGTCTGTATGGACGGATAACCTTGATAGGTATCTCGTATCTTCGACTGAGGCTTCTTCTAATTGCTCTTGGTCGTTTGATAAGTTCAAAGCCTCGATTATTCGTTGTTTATCTGCGTTTGTACCGAGGTGGGCAGTTAACGGCTCTACTGGTGATGTGCGTTGGTTTCCACCATGGGTATGGGGTGTAGCGTGGCCCTTAACGGTGGGCTTGTATGGGGGGTTACTCTTTGCGAATTATCCTCCTTTGACAACGCAGGGGACTGCGCCACTGGCGGTGATTGCATGGAAATTAATATGTTGCTATTGGCTATTGTATTTTCTGCTATTTCCGATGGCGTAGGTGTTTGGATAATAATTGCCGGTGGAGAGGGTGTCGCTGGTGGTAATTGATCGGCATTTACCAGTGTGTTATCAGAAATTATGTTTTCCATTCTTTGTGTAGCGGCAGTTGAGGTTGACGACGGGTTCGATGAAACCGAAGCATCCACTGCATACACTTCGTTTCTCATGAGAGGCTGCATAAGCGGTATAGTCGCTCTTTATTCTATTGTTGATCGTGTACCTCTTCTTCTAGTCCGAGTATCAACAGTCGGCACTGGTCGCTTGGACGTTGCTCCAATTTGTTGGCGATGGTACAAAACGCTCTGGTACGCAGGTAGAGCAGTGTTACCGTACCACTTTTCTCTGATATTTCGCTGTGGGAGGAGCCTCAAAAGAGCATCTCCAGCAGCGGAATCGTGGTGGCATGTCTGGATGGTGCTCTTTGAGATGGCGCAGGAGATTCTCCTCCTTTCGCGCTCCCGCATAGTGATCAATCCGTTTATCGGAGCACAGCGGGCACAAGAGAGCGCGCTCATCTACTGGCAATAGGATGACAATGATGTTGCCCTCAGCCATTTCTTCGGCATCCGGCTTCTCAGCCATCCTATCATAGGGGGATGGGAGTTGCAATTGGACAAACAATTACAAGTCAATCAGTGTCTCCGCCCCAAGCTGCCTTGGCGAGACGTTTTCGCTCCCCCTCTTCGTAGTCGGCTCTGAGCCTTCACCCGGGGAACCCGGTCATACACAAACAACTGCGCACCCTCCAACCAACAGGCTAATCCTGATGGCCCGATATCGCCTGATACAGTCAGATGGTTCTAAGCCGCAAGACCAACAAGCGCAGTCACACACAGGACGGACAACAAACACAGCACACTTGACAGCCACCAGGCTAATCCTGATGACCAGTTTCGCTGCCCCAGGGTGATCCAACTCTAGAGTTGTCGAACCAGCAGCTGCATTCACACGTCACAATACAAAAATAAAAAAAGGGGAAAAAATGTGAAAAAAAGAACAACCCTACTCAAACTCGCTTTTAAATGACTCAAACCGTATGACACTTGTATTGATTATAGGGCTAGATACCGCGGTGATGAACAAAGGAGTGTCTGATAAAAAAGTTTATTGATTAACTACACTTTTGATTTAAGCCATAGGCCGAGAAGTGATCCTTCTGGGCCGCGCTTATAAAGCTATTTTCCATCACCCCTAGAGATCTTCATCACGATCACGTCTTTCATGCGCACTTTGTTATATAACAAAACGGTTTGACTCGCTTACCAAGCCGCTGGAGCCGTCTCCGTTTCCAACACTGCGTTGAGTAATTAAGCCTTTGAATCGACTTTCCGCATATCAACGTGTGTCAGGCCATCTGCACCAAAGGATGAGTTTGCGCGCCCTTTTAGTCTGTTCATAACCTCTTCTCTGACATTGAAGTACGACTCTCAAATGTAAAGAACGCTCCTGTGCCATGACCACCCCTCACAACATACCACCCCTCAGCACCATACCTCTTTATCTTCAGCTTTTTTGTCTCATACTAATCTACAATGAGATTCCTTGAAAACGTATCTATATAAGTAAGAACAACATCTACATACTATCAACATTAATCATTTCAAGGCCAACCAATGCTCGTACAATGCTACTTCTGCCTTACCTTCAAGTCCAACTCGTTCGTTGACTCATTAACTTGCCACATTTCATGGCAATATTTTACATTGTTGCCAAAGTAGTTAGCTATAGACAGCTTACATAAATTTTATTTTTCTTTTCATTTTTATTTTGTATATCTGTATAGCGGCTTTTGTTTGGTAGATGCTGATTTTACAAAACTTTTAGCTTATTTCATTAAAAAAAAAGTTGTTGTTTTGTTAAAAAAAAAATACTTTTTGCTGTTGACAGCTAACTTAAGCAGTAGCAGCGTTAGGAGCGTGAAAGTGAAAATTGCCGGTAAAAAACAACAACTTCTCAACATGGTAGTAAAAATTACAACAACACCAAAGCAATTGCGGCTACTAAGTCACTAGCACATATTACGGGCATAACCGTCATAGCTAAATATTCTACGAAACATAATTGTTTTTATTTCATTTTGTCTAGCTTACGTGCTACTACGTATAATGCTTCTTCTTCCACTTCCACTGCTGCTACCTAAGCATCAATTCGTTGCTCCTTGTTTGCTTGCTGCCAACCGACAAAACTTACAACCATAAATACATATGTACACGGCAATAACTACCTAAACCAACCATAACCTAGCATACTTACTTGTCTTGTTGCTTCATCTAGTCCTTGTCTACCACATTAACCCCACACGCCAAGCACAAGCATTTCGGCAAAACTTTCAAATGCCTTCAAAGGTAACAGCATCAGCAGCATCCATCCACACACAGTCGCCCAATAATCTTAGCATCTGTGCTACGCGCCATGCAAAACTAGTTTAGCTACGGTTTATTATTACCATTTTGTGACTTGTTGTAATTGTTTTTTACAATTTTCTTTACTTTTGTTGTTGTTGTTTTATTTTTGAAAATTTCGTTTTGGTTTTCGTTACGGTTTGCGCTTGGTTAGTTGTTAGCGAAGGCAACAAAAGTTTTTCGTTGTTTTGTTGTTGTTTATTTGGTTGATTGCTGCCTGGCAGACGACGAAGAGACATAAAAGGATTAAGAAGGATAGTGAATTTTGACGCATATAGACGAAATAAACTTGATGTTGCCGGCGTTTGTTGATGACGTTGTCGGTTGCCGGTGGCAAATTATACTAAAATAGCACAACAACAGCAAACAAATAACAATATAGAGGTAACAAAAACTTTTTCAGCCCCAGACAAATATCAAAAAGGGACTAACAAATGTAAAGTAAATAAACTAACGTACGTGCATACGCACACATACACATAAACCAGCGTCTGTGCGCACACTTTTCTTTGTTTGTTTGTGTGTGTGTGTGTTCGCGTTGGTTTCGCTTAAACGCTGTAAAGCTGTTGTTTCGTATTTGCCAATTTTTTCAATTTTCTAAACGTCATCATACACACATACATACATAAATATCAATTTCATAGATATAGCTAGGAATTTCTCTGCATTTACTCTACATGCTCATAGATACATATAAACACACACATACATATGCAACTTTAGTTTCGCGCCTGTTATCATGTTGTTCTTATGAATTTCCCATTGCGTTGTTTCACTTTTATGTTACCAATGCGTTGTAATATTTTGTGTTTTATTGTAAGTTTGTTGTTTTTATAAGTTTCATTTTCATTTGACACTTTTTGAGGCCTCTTGAGTTATGTTGTCTTTTTTTTGTCTCATTTGCATGTGTCGCAATTTGGGTTAAGTTGTCAGCACTGCGATATGATTTGATATGCATTTTGAAGTAGAGTTTTAGCTTTCATTTTTGATGAAATGTTAAGTTTGGTTCCAGCAACATGATTCTTGTTGGTAAAAGGCGACAACTAAAAAAAATCTTTTCCGAGGTAGTCCGATCAGTATCAGAAGGTGCTCATATCGTATCGTACCCAACCCATATCCGGCAAGGGACTGCCCATAGCCGTAACACTCCCCTGATCCTTCAGGGAGTAAGTACTTTCGCGTTTATAACAAAAACACCCACAGTAATTGCGTCGCCCGATATTTCAGTGCAAGAACCGTTGAATGGGGATTACCGGAGGCTAATAACCGGGGAAATTTTGTCTTTGATATGGAAGCTGAGTTCGTTTGAGTACTACCCAACACCGGCACGGTGAAATCGAATTGCAGAGCGAATAGATGATACTGCGTAATATCAAAGTTCGCCAGGTATCCCCGACGTCAGCGCAGAATACACAAACTACGCTGACTGGTGAGTGTTGCTAACACTAGCACCAGACCACGTGTCAACCCGCCATTTTAAAGCTGCCGAATGCCGAACCTTAATTAAATTTAAAATGCTCAACGGGCTGGTTTCAAGATATTCGGAGCGCTCCTTTCACACTCGTTCCATTCTCATATTAGTATGCAAATCAGTATAAATTTTCAAGATGAGGCTGCGAGAGAAGTTGAAACGATCCCAGTACAGCGTCGGTCCAGTTTTGAATGGGTCACAAAGGGCCTTATTGCAGCCAAAGACCACATCTCCTCAACATGCTGCCGACTAGAAAAACTGGCTAATGGCCCATCCAATTTCAACATCGGCTTTACTAAGGTATTCGATGAGATGCTTAAAAGGCCATGTGTAGTCTTTATGATGCATTCAATGTATCAAAGCCACGCAGAGAAAATTTGGAATGTGGAGCGTCAAGAGACAAGTACATTGGTGGTGGAACAGCGAAATCGCTGAGCTAAGCAAAGTATGTCACAGGATAAGAAGCGTTCCTGATCGTAAGTTCTTGAAAAGGCGTAAATTTCCAGGGAGCGAAGAAAACTCTCTCTTTGGCGGCCACCGTGGTGTGATGGCAGCGTGCTCCGCCTACCATACCGTATGCCATGGGTTCACACTCCGGGCAAAGCAACATCAAAATTTTATAAATAACGTTTTTCAATTAGAAGAAAATTTTTCTAAGCGGGGTCGCTCCTCGGCAGTGTTTGGCAAGAGCTCCGAGTGTAATTCTGCAATGAAAATCTCTCAGTGAAAACTCATCTGCCTTGCAGATGCCGTTCGGAGTCGGCATAAAACATGTAGGTCCCGTCCGCCCAATTTGTAGGGAGCGCGACGCAAATTGGAAGAGAAGCTCGGCCTTAGATCTCTTCGGAGGTTATCGCGCCTTACATTTATTTATTTTTTAAGAAAACTCTCGGAGGAGATTTAGACCGAGCTTCTCTTCCAACTCACGTCTGCTTTTTTTAATTTTCCGTACAGATTGAGGTGACGAGATCTACATATCTTATGCCGATTCCAACCGGTATCTGCAAGGCGGATAAATTTTCACTGACAAGGGTTTCATGGCAGAAATACACTCGGAGTGCTTGCCGAGGGGCAACCACGTTTAAGAAACTATTTTCTAACTAATAATTTTTTTTTAACGCCATACGTCGTTCAAAAATCTTTTAAATCATTTAATGTTCGTCACGTTTCTTTTTAATCTATCCGTAAACTATTTTTTTAAAAATTATTATTGGCCTCTAATCTTTAAAATTTATTAAACTATTTTATGAGCTCGAGGCCTTATCCAAATAAAAAACGCAGTATAAATATTTTATATTTGTATTTTTATTTTATATTCGATATTTCGACTTCAGTCTGAAGTCATCATCAGGACTGTGAAACAAAACAAAACAAAAACAAAAATTATAACATTTTCAAAAATTAACCATAAAACAAATATCACTTACACAATTGAGTATGTTATACAGACTAAAGCGGCAGTTACCCACGAATGTACGTACAAAAAACGTGTCAGCTGACACGACCTCTCTTATGAATGTGCAATGTAAACGAAAACTCACCGACGTGCAACGCCCGTACGTACGTAGCCCGTAGAAGAGTTCTCTCAATAAGTGACAAGATTTTTCACAAGAAGAATATCGAAATTGTCAAAGAAACTCTGAGAAATAATGAATTCCCCATAAAGATAATCATCAAATTGCTCAGAAATTCCGTGATCAGGTTGAACAATGATAAAATTAGACAAACTTCGGGAGATAAAATATATAAATTAGTAGTATATGTGCCGGGCGTAACGAACCGAATAAAATACTCAAATCTTTACAATCGGGAAAAATACCAAATAGCATCGACATATAATCACACTCTTAGAAAGGGCTACAGCAGTACAAAAGATAAAATACCAAAGCATGAGAAATCCGACGTTGTTTATAGAATTCCGTGTAATGGTGACGGGTCCCAGGTATGCGACAAGGTAAATGTGGGGACAACAAAATTAAAACTCAAGACAAGAATTTCCGCTCACAGATGTCATATTAAGTTAAGAAACAATTATTCAGAAAATAAGACGGCCTTGTCAGTCAATTGTAAAGATACGGGGTATTATCCAGACTTCGATAATGTAACTATTTTACAGGAGGAGAGAAATTATAATAAAAGATTTACTTTGGAAATGCTTCATATAGCGAACACCCCTAATAGTACTAGGATGAATTTTAAAGCGGACACTGACCACTGTGCACATGTGTATCGGAACTTAGTTTTAAGGCAACAACAATGCGCGGTAGGAAGATCTCTCCCACAACAATAGGAAAATCAGATGATATATGTATATATATATGCTTGTATGTCGTACTTTTAGCCCCTCCGTGTACTTTTGTTTTTGCAAAAATTTTGTTTACATTTACGGTGCTTTGAAATATTGCTTATATTTTTGTATGATTATTTGTCTCCAACATTCTTAATTTTCGCACACATGGCTAGTCTGTATAACATACTCAATTGTGTAAGTCATTGTTTACTATATAGTTTGGCAGCTTAAGTAGAGGTTATGTTGCGAATAGAGTGGAAGGCAGTGGACTAGGCAGTCGAATGTCATATAATGAAGGAATGGTGTTCGGAGATTTTTCGAAGTTAAAAAAAAAAAATGATAAAAGCTTTAATATAAATAAAACTATTGTTTTAATAACAACAAAAACGCCATATATATTCTGTATACATAAATATGTAAGGATTATCTCACTTTAAAATTTGAATTAAATAATCTAAAGTTTTGTTTTGAAACTGAGTCGAGAACTGTGCGTGTGAATGTGCGAATTTTCACCGATCAGCTGTTAGTTGCGCTACTTGGTAAAATTTACAATGGTGTAAGTGATATTTGTTTTATGCTTAATTTTTGAAAATGTTATAATTTTTGTTTTTGTTTTGTTTTGTTTCACAGTCCTGATGATAACTTCAGACTGAAGTCGAAATATCGAATATAAAATATAAAATATTTATACTGCGTTTTTTATTTGGATAAGGCCTCGAGCTCATAAAATAGTTTAATAAATATCCTTAAAATATTTGTAAGAACACAGTTATGGGCATATAATGTTCGGTTTCATCCAAACTTAAACCACCTTACTTTTTTTTTACTAAATTCAAAACATACGACCTCATTAAAAAAAAAAAAGTTATTCACTTTTGGAAAAAATTTCGAAGTACTCACTTGGATCGAGTATATTCGATACCTTTTACTGAGTATGAGTACTAGCAGCGATACTTTGATCCCAGTATTTTATATGAGTACCGGTATCGATACTTTTTTTTTAAGTTCTATCACTACCAATGCGAATTTTGAGAGACTTATAACTTGTGCTTTGACAGACTAAAATTGATTGGACTTTAAAAGTGCATAATCAGGAAAATTTAGAAAGCTCTTAATAAAAAGTTTGAAATTTTCGTAAAACATTCGTGTTTTTCGAAAACGTTTTTGAGATTATGAGTTTAAGCTGGGATTGCCCTTATTGCTTTAAATGTATGAAAACATTTATTTGAAGCAATTTTAATCTATAATTTATTTAATAATTTGGTAAAAATTTAAACAACGTGACGTCAGGACGGACAAAACGGCAGCTGGTTCGGCTATACCTTGTAAATCTCTTCAAAGCCCTTTCTCCCGGGGGTGGGATTTGAACCCGTACTCCTATGATGGTTGAAGTGTTACAAACGCATTCAGCCACGTCATGCCTTAGTTGTTGTAAACCTTATCCCAATTGCCTTCTTTTGCATATTTTCTTTATGCGTTTCTGAGATTGGTTTGCATAGTTTTAATTAAAAAATCCATGTAAGTCTTTTCTTAAATTATCGCAAATAAAAGATAAGAGCTCTCGAAATTCGTTAAAAATTGCCACTGCTATTTTCGCGCTCGCTCCTGTATATACTATGCTTAAGCTATTGTTTAATAAAATGCATTATGTTATTAACAAATATTTTTTTCTATATTTCAGGTAAGCTGATGAAGGCTGATTTGGCAGACCCTCTCTCAATTTTTAAAGCGAAGGGTAAGCTACAAATCTGTAGAATAATGTTAGAACGTACATATATTAAACGGATGTTGCCTTCAATCAACAGAAAACCTATAATATTAAGTTCACCATTCATCTTCCAAATACTTTAAGATAGAAAACCTATTTTATGCCAATACTACCGAAAGTCAATCCACAATCCGACTTTATACGGTATACAAGCTATTGATTTAATATGTACCTACTTTAACATTTCGTAGTATATCAAAGTATGCTAGCAAAAAGAGAACTTAACTTCGAAATTGGAGTTTGTGTACGAATGGAAGCAAAACAAGTAAGGAAGGCTAAGTTCGGGTGTAACCGAACATTACTTACTCAGCTGACAGCTTTGGAGACAAAGTAAGGGAAAATAACCATTTAGCAAAATTAACCTAGGGTAGCCCCGGAATGTGTTTGTATGAAATGGGTTACAAATGGAAGGTATTAAAGAGTATTTTAAAAGGGAGTAGGCCATAGTTCTATAGGTGGACGCCATTTCGGGATATCGCCATAAAGGTGCACCAGAGGTGACTCTAGAATTTGTTTTAACGATATGGGTATTAAATGAAAGGTGTTAATGAGTATTTTAAAAGGGAGTGGGCCTTAGTTCTATAGGTGGATGCCTTTTCGAGATATCGCCATAAAGGTTGACCAGGGGGGACTCTAGAATGTGTTTGTACGATGTGGGTATGAAATGAAAGGTGTCAATGAGTATTTTAAAAGGGAGTGGGCCTTAGTTCTATAGGTGGACGCCTTTTGGAGATATCGCCATAAAGGTTGACCAGGGGTGACTCTAGAATGTGTTTGTACGATATGGGTATTAAATGGAAGGTGTTAATGAGTATTTTAAAAGGGAGTGGGCCTTAGTTCTATAGGTGGACGCCTTTTCGAGATATCGCCATAAAGGTTGACCAGGGGGGACTCTAGAATGTGTTTGTACGGTATGGGTATCAAATGAAAGGCGCTAATGAGTATTCTAAAAGGGAGTGGGCCTTAGTTCTATAGGTGGACGCCTTTTCGAGATATCGCCATAAAGGTTGACCAGGGGGGACTCTAGAATGTGTTTGTACAATGTGGGTATGAAATGAAAGCTGTCAGTGAGTATTTTAAAAGGGAGTGGGCCTTAGTTCTATAGGCGGACGCCTTTTGGAGATATCGCCATAAAGGTTGACCAGGGGTGACTCTAGAATGTGTTTGTACGATATGGGTATTAAATGAAAGGTGTTAATGAGTATTTTAAAAGGGAGTGGGCCTTAGTTCTATATGTGGGCGCCTTTTCGAGATATCGCCATAAAGGTTGACCAGGGGGGACTCTAGAATGTGTTTGTATGATATGGGTATCAAATGAAAGGTGCTAATGAGTATTTTAAAAGGGAGTGGGCCTTAGTTCTATAGGTGGACGCCTTTTCGATATATCGCCATAAAGGTTGACCAGGGGGGACTCTAGAATGTGTTTGTACGATATGGGTATCAAATGAAAGGCGCTAATGAGTATTTTAAAAGGGAGTGGGCCTTAGTTCTATAGGTGGACGCCTTTTCGAGATATCGCCATAAAGGTTGACCAGGGGTGACTCTAGAATGTGTTTGTACGATATGTGTATCAAATGAAAGGCGCTAATGAGTATTTTAAAACGGCGTGGGCCTTAGTTCTATAGGTGGACGCCTTTTCGAGATATCGCCATAAAGGTTGACCAGGGGGGACTCTAGAATGTGTTTGTACGATATAGGTATCAAATGAAAGGCGCTAATAAGTATTTTAAAAGGGAGTGGGCCTTAGTTCTATAGGTGGACGCCTTTTCGAGATATCGCCATAAAGGTTGACCAGGGGGGCTCTAGAATGTGTTTGTACGATGTGGGTATGAAATGAAAGGTGTCAATGAGTATTTTAAAAGGGAGTGGGCCTTAGTTCTATAGGTGGACGCCTTTTGGAGATCCAGAGGTGACTCTAGAATGTGTTTGTACGATATGGGTATCAAATGAAAGGTGTTAATGAGTATTTTAAAAGGAGTGGGCCATAGTTCTATAGGTGGACACCATTTCAGGATATCGCCATAAAGGTGGATCAGGGGTGACTCTAGAATATGTGTTGTACGATATAGGTATCAAATGAAAGGTGTTAATGAGTATTTTAAAAGGGAGTGGGCCTTAGTTCTATAGGTGGACGCCTTTTCGAGATATCGCCATAAAGGTGAACCAGACGTGACACTAGAATGTGTTTGTACGATATGGGTATCAAATGAAAGGTGTTAATGAGTATTTTAAAAGGGAGTGGGTCTTAGTGCTATAGGTGGACGCCTTTTCGAGATATCGCCATAAAGGTTGACCAGGGGGGACTCTAGAATGTGTTTGTACGATGTGGGTATGAAATGAAAGGTGTTAATGAGTATTTTAAAAGGGAGTGGGCCTTAGTTCTATAGGTGGACGCCTTTTCGAGATATCGCCATAAAGGTGAACCAGACGTGACACTAGAATGTGTTTGTACGATATGGGTATCAAATGAAAGGTGTTAATGAGTATTTTAAAAGGGAGTGGGTCTTAGTGCTATAGGTGGACGCCTTTTCGAGATATCGCCATAAAGGTTGACCAGGGGGGACTCTAGAATGTGTTTGTACGATGTGGGTATGAAATGAAAGGTGTTAATGAGTATGTTAAAAGGGAGTGGGCCTTAGTTCTATAGGTGGACGCCTTTTCGAGATATCGCTATAAAGGTGGACCAGAGGTGACTCTAGAATATGTTTGTACGATATGGGTATCAAATGAAAGGTGTTAATGATTATTTAAAACGTAGTGGGCCTTAGTTCTATAGCTGGACGCCTTTTTGAGACATCGCCATAAGGGCAGAGCAGGGGTGACTCTAGAATGTGTTTGTACTATATGGGTATCAAATTAAAGATATTAATGGGGGTTTTAAAAGGGAGTGGCCCTTATTTGTATATGTGAAGGCGTTTTCGAGATATCGACCAAAATGTGGACCAGTGTGACCCAGAACATCATCTGCCGGGTACCGCTAATTTATTTATATATGTAATACCAGGAACAGTATTCCTGCCAAGACTCCAAGGGCTCTGATTTCGCCCTGCAGAACTTTTGTCATTTTCCTCTACTTAATATGGTAGGTGTCACACCCATTTTACAGAGTTTATTCTAAAGTTATATTTTGCGTCAATAAACCAATCAAATTACCATGTTTCATCTCTTTTTTCATATCTGGTATAGAATTATGGCATTTTTTTCATTTTTCGTAATTTTCGATATCGAAAAAGTGAGCGTGGGCATAGTCGGATTTCGGCCATTTTTTATACCAAGATAAAGTGACTTCAGATAAGTACGTGAGCTAAGTTTAGTTAAGATATATCGTGTTTTGCGCAAGTTATCGTGTTAACGGCCGAGCGGAAGGACAGACGGTCGACTGTGTATAAAAACTGGGCGTGGCTTCAACCGATTTCGCCCTTTTTCACAGAAAACAGTTATCGTCCTAGAATCTATGTCCCTACCAAATTTCACAAGGATTGGTAAATTTTTGTTCGACTTATGGCATTAAAATTATTCTAGACGAATTAAATGAAAAAGGGCGGAGTTACGCCTATTTTGAAATTTTCTTTTATCTTTATATTTTGTTGCACCATAACATTACTGGAACCGAATGTTGACATAATTTACTTTTATACTGTAAAGATATTAAATTTTATGTTAAAATTTGACTTAACAAAAAAAAAAATTTTAAAAGTGGGCGTGTCCGTCATCCGATTTTGTTAATTTTTATTTAGCACACATATAGTAATAGGAGTAACGTGCCTACCAAATTTCATCGTGATATCTTCAACGACTGCCAAATTACAGCTTGCAAAACTGTTAAATTACCTTCTTTTAAAAGTGGGCGGTGCTACTCCCATTGTCCAAAATTTTTATAATTTTCTATTTTGCGTCATAAGGTCAACGCACCTACCAAGTTTCATTGCTTTATCCGCCTTTGGTAATGAATTATCGCACTTTTCCGGTTTTTCGAAATTATCGATATCGAAAAAGTGGGTGTGTTCAGTTTAAATAGCGATCTGAGACGAGCGCCCAGGAACCTACACACCAAATTTCATCAAGATACCTCAAAATTTACTCAAGTTATCGTGTTTACAGACGGAAGGACGGACGGACATGGCTAAATGAATTTCTTTTTTCACCCAGATAATTTTTATATATATAAAAGTCTATATCTATCTCGATTAGTTTATGCCGTTACGGATTACCGTTATGCGAACACAGTTAATATACTCTGTGAGCTCTGCTCAGCTGAGTATAAAAATATATTAAGAATCGCCCTTACACATAATTCAGCTTAGTGCAGAATCACTTCATCAAGTAAAGTATACATAGCTCGTTAAGCAAATAAAACTCACCGCATACTAGCAGCAGAATACGAATGACTGAATAAAACAAAGAAGCAAAAATAAAAAAAATCAATCAAAACCAAAAGCACGATATAAACATAGTTCAACAAACGAATTCATCAAAGTTATAAAAAATATACAAAAAAAAACAGAACAACAATATGCGGGCAGATGTGACTAAGTAAACGTACCTCGAAAAGTTTTCTGTATCCACATTTTTTTCCTCATTTGCTTTGCTAAGATATGTTTGCCAGTAATGATGAAGTAGTGTAAATTTGTATATCATTATGACAGAGCATAGGAACTTACGAATTCCCGGACAGCAATTCGACAGCAGATATGTATGTATGTATAATAAAGAGAGTGATATAGAGCACCGGCGGACCGCCTTAGAGAAGTTAGTTGCTTGGAACAACGCCAAACACTCTGATA
Organism: Eurosta solidaginis; assembly: GCF_040869045.1. Lineage (NCBI taxonomy): Eukaryota > Metazoa > Arthropoda > Insecta > Diptera > Tephritidae > Eurosta > Eurosta solidaginis. The sequence goes on from NC_090323.1 coordinate 39,223,586, forward strand.
GACACAGGTGAGGATTTAGAATTGGAATAGAGAAAAACAAATTACTAGAGAGCAGATGAATGTGAGAGTGAATAATTTAGAAAATGAGACTTAATACTTATTATTAGCAAATTAGAGAGTTAGAGAACCTGTAAAAGAGATTCAAGAAGATGAGCAACATATGATACATGTATAATGTGAGTGAAGTATTTGTTTGGAGATAGAGGAGTGTGTTCATTATACGAATATTTCGTTTTTGCAACTGCCGCATAGTGGGGTGTTTTAAACAAATTTATTTAAAAATTTATCAACTTGGAAATAAATAAAGAATATTGTGAATATTTTAAAGTGCATATATGTACAAATCTACATAATTCATCGTCAAAGCAATTTTTTCCAGTTTTAACTAAATTTTTCTAAAACTTAATTATTATACCTATTAATGTTTACCTTTAGCGTTTGAAATGAAGCTCAAATTTTTTTTTGGAAAATTCGGAAAAATTTTACGAGCTTTCATGAATATTTTACACTTTTCCGTAAAATTTCTTGGTGTGTCTGTGTATGCAGTTTTTTAGTTCAATACGTTTTACGAATTAATGTAATGTTTAATTTTATCCGCCTAAAGGGAGCAGGACGCAAATTGGAACAGAAGCTCGGCTTTTATTTTTATTTTTAAAGTACTTTATGATTTCGGTCAACTCGTTTCCATCGGGCTTCAAACCTTTTTTCTATACAACTTCATTTTTTATATGAAAAAAGTTAACATGCTCGCTAGACAAAAAACAGTTAACAAAAATTAGGAAGTATTATTGTCGAATCAAGATAAGCACGTTATTATACTAAAATTCAATGAGCTACAGAACACATTTCCACCATTTTCCTTCTACCTTTTTTCCAAATCCAATCAGGAAAGTAATCCGTGTTGATGAAATATGTTGCTTTGTACAGGGCGCAATAATTCTGGTACTCCAAAGTTGTAACTCCTCCAGATATCTAACAGCTTGGCACTTTAAAAATAACTCAGGTTAGGTTAGCTTGAAACGCCCTTGAGGACCTCACTTAGACAGAATGAGTCCATAGTGTTACCAAAAGTTTGCTCGACCAATCTGAAAAACTTTATTAAAAACCAGAACCTATGTTATACTTGAACTGACAGCACAAATAATCTACGTGATATCGAAAATTCGAAACAAATCGCGCATAGTCTATAATATTAGGTTTTTGTATTTCTAATTAGTGGTGGTACAGGTCGCATGAGTAATTTTTTCATGTTCAAAGCAATACAGTTGACGCTCATAAATTAGAATCTTCAGTAATTAGAATGTCCAGAAATTAGAATCAACTTTTTCAATACATTACACGATCTGAAATTAGAATCGAAAATTCTAATTTCTGAGCTCATTCTGTGTTTTATTGCAAAATAGATTTAAAAAGGGGAATCCCCAATTTATTCATGGTACCCTAGGTAGTCGTTGGATTTTCGTCGCGGTTCTGTAAAGTTTTTGTTAGTTTTTGTGTGAAATGCGATACGCGTGCACGTGTTTCGGCATTGTTTGTTTAAAAGTAAAAGTAATTCGCTGCCAAATAAATGTAAAAAAAATACTTTGTCCTTGGAAACCAAAGCTCAAATATTGTAAAAGCTTGACAAAGGCGTTCAAGGGTAGCGGTTAGCCCTAGAATTTGATGTGGCGCCATCTGCAGTCAGCTATATCAAATCGAATAAATCATCAATTTTAAAAGCTGTTTCTAATATCTATTAAGAGGGTAACAAAAAATCATTGCACGTCGCTGAATATTAGTTATGACGTTTTTGATACATTTTTGGTTTTTTAATGTATTTTTATCGATCTTTTATGTATTTTTAATGAAAAAATATATTTATTGTAATTAAAGTGTTTGTTTTTTCGATCTTTTTCTGATTTAGCGAATACGAGTATGTACATATATGTATATTTAATAAAAGAACATGTTATATATATTGTACTGGATTGTTACCTTATGTTTTCTCGTTTTTAAGAATAAAATTGGATAAGACAAAGTTTCATTGTAGTTTTTTAATGCAAATTGGCTTAATTTTTAAGGTTTTATACAAATAAAAACGTCCAGGAATTAGAATCACCCTAAAAATAAAGTGGTTCTAATTTGTGAGCGTCAACTCTATTACAAACTACATATTTCAAAACGATATGGTACTATTGTGTTTGATAAACGCTTTATATAGTAGGAACTCAGCTTGAAGGGCCATGTTATATAGAGACCCAGCTAACAGTGCTTTAGGTCATTGACTTGGGTTTGTATTTGGTTGATAAAAATATATTTCTAAAATTTTCTACAGATATTGGGCTAAAGATAGATATGCTGAGAATGAGGTCAACCCTCCCGGTATTCCTCAAGCAGTGGCGAACTGATTAGCGGCTTACAGTCCATAATCCAATTACGTAAGCAATATTTCTACTGACTCAACTCAACTTTAAATAAAATACAACCAAAGAAAGTAAACGGTCACCATCTTCACTTAGAGTAGCGGTTTTTTTTATTTTTTTATTAAATAAACGCAATCGAGTTAAACAACGTTTAAAAGAGCTATAAGCTTCAGTCAATATGTGCTATGCAGAGACTTAACAAAGTGTTGTAAAGGCTATGAACATTGTTCAGGCTAGAACCTTACTTCCACTTAAAAAGTAGTCGCTTTCACTTAAAGATATACAAGCGCTTTAATAGAACGCATGTTCTTCCCAGCATTAGAATATAAGCAAAGTTTACGAGTGTAACTTCGATAGCTCGGCTAGACAGGAATTTAAAATGAGTACCCATCTGCAATAAAAATACAAATTTAATCCCAGTAAATGTGCGACAACTGTACAGCAAGCAAAAGAGTGACAATTTTCTTTGTTATTCTACTGATTTTTTGTTGTTGGCTGCCAAACAGAACCGAGGTGAAGGTGTTGGAGGCCGAGCTTTTTCTACATACAATGTGCAAATGTATGTGCGTAAAAGCCTTAACAGCTATTTTAGTGCAAACAAAAAATTTGACAGAATTAGTTTCAAATGTCACGACATATGTGACCCGGGTTATGAAAAGGTTGCTTATGACTCAAAAAAATTACTACTACTAAGAAACTGAAGAAATGCATTGTTCATCTTTAAAAGCTGTTTGTCGCAATTTCTTTTTTGAGTCATAAGCCACCTTTTCGTAGACCGGGTCACATATGTAGTTCCATGTGGCAAAGGTCCACGAAAAAAATGAAATTATGTTACTATATAAGAGGTGAGAAAATCCCAATTTTTTTCTTGTGATTTGATCCCTTAAAAACATGGGGAGGTACCTTAAAAACATTTTCCAGCAAAATTTTCTTTTTCGTGGTTACACTGAAGAGGCTTTTAGGGCTCCATATATTCTTGCCTCTTTTTATTTTATTGAACTTAACATTCGCCTTTTATGTCTGTACAGAAAACTTCAGCCGGTTCTCGTCGAAGAACAAATTGGCCAGGGTGTATCTGCACTGTGTCCAACCATGATCAGATTATACTTTGTAGGCATGTGCTATTGAAATCGTAAAAGGCTATTCTAAACTAGCACGTAATTTTTTGGTTGGGAAAAAATACCTTTTTGTCAGCCAAATCAAGTCGTCTGCCACATAGTACACTTCACGCCACTCACGCGCATGTGTTAGAACACTATGCGCTTTATTGCGATGGAAACACACACACAGCAAGCAGTTTGAGTAGCTTAGAGTGCCCATCAGGTGAGTGAGAGTAAATGCGCTTGTGCAGAGTGCATAGAATTAGATAATTTTGTTTTGCCGGCAGCTGCTAAGTTAGTATAAGTGAGTGTGAGAGACTGTTATAACAATGCAACAAATAAAAAAAAAGTGGGGGGACACGTTGTCTGTGTGTGCGTGAGTATCTGTGCGCGACCCTGCGTTGCTTGTTGTTTTCTAGTTCTATAATTGTGTTTGTGTTTGATTTAGCTCTCATTTAACGCATACAATGACAATTGATGCGAATTTAGTTTTATTTATTTGTTTGTGTGCGTTTGATATATACAAAATTGCAATACACAAAACAAAAAAAAGTATTTGCATGGCAGACGAAAACTTTTAGGTGTTTAGTATTATAGTTGATTGTTGTTGTGGCTGCTGCTTGCTTGTTGTTGTTTTTACTATTCTGTATAGATTTGTATTTGTTCGTTTGGGGATTTAAATCAATCGCTGACATTCAATGCATTCTCCACTGAGAGTGGAAGTTAGTGTGTGTGAGTGTGTGGGGAGCCAGCTGTTAGTGCTTGTGCTTGTATTAGGTATTTGTATTATATGCACTGTTATTGTATTGAACATTCATACGTTTGTCGTTTGCCGCCAGCGCTGTAGCTGCAACTGCCTCTGTTGTTTGCCGTCATTGTTCGTTTTTGTGCGCTCATCTATACACACACACACACCTATGCAACTATTAATACAGCGCGCCGCTTCGCCGCAAATTTCGCAGCAATATCTATACAACTTTCGGAGGGTCGTTCGGCGGCTCGTTGATTTTTTTGGATTTATTACTCTTTGTGGTCTCAGCCGACGGCTGCGAATTGCAATCTAAGCGAAAGTCAGAATATATTTTTTGCATAACATAAAAATAAGAAAAAATTTCAAATTAAAAAAGAAAAAAAAAAAATCAACTAAAAAGAAACAGTTTCGAGCAATAAGAAACAAGTTAGCGGCAAAAATAGTATAAAAATTAATTTAATATCAACGGCCAGTGAAAAAGAAAGCACACGAGTGAAAATTTTTGCAATATTTTTTTCATTTAATATTTTTTTTTTTTTTTTCTTTGCTACTGCTTATACAACACAAAGCGAGTGCGTTCAGCTCGTTAAATTAATTCGTGTACATTTAGAACCCCACCCTCTTGCATTCGGGCGTGTGGCAAGGGGTGTGCAACTTTTGACAAAGGAAAAAATAATATATATATATGTAAAACAAAAAATAATCGAAATAGAAAATGTAATGAGCTGTGGCTAAACAAGCAGCAACATGCCACCACAAAAATAGCAACAACCCTACGACTGGTGAGACGGTGAGGCTGAGGTACGTAGAAAACGTGAAAACTCAAAACAACAGCGCGACCGGGAAAAAGAAAAAAAATGTATCCCCCAAAGTGTGCTACATTTGAGACAGTCAACCATTGAGACAAGCAAATAGGCTAAGTCGGCAACAACAACTATGAGTTTATATATATATGTATGTAGGTACTTAGAAACAAACTACATACATACATATATAGTTACATAATATTATATTTATCAAAATATTATTGCATATGCATAATACAGCTCGAAAATTTTTGTTGGCCGCTGTATGGTTATCTATCATTTTATTGTTAAAAAAACATTTTTAATTGTTTTGCCGGTGCGAAAGTTAAGTTAAACAAAACAAAATTAAATAATAGCAAAATTACGAAGTGGCAAAAGTTGGCGAAGACGATATTGCGTATGCGAAGCAAATTCTTGAAGGGAGTAAAAGTATTGTTATAGGCAAAAAGAAACAAGTAAGGACGGGACTGTCTTCGGCTGTGCCGAAGACTTCATATCTTTCATGAATGGGGCTGAACAATAATCTTATCCCGTTCGTAATCTCCAAATAATGGGATGTATAAGATAAGAAATATATACTGAACAGATGTACATACCTAAACTATTTTTAAGATAAATATAAAATAAAAAATGGCAAAAAACCCCCTTATCTGAACGATCGGTTCTATGGGATATATATTATATATAGCTCCGATCGAAATGATTTTTACAGGAAATCTTCTATGATATATTAGAATATATATCAGCAAGTTTCACGTTTTTCTTTTGGAAACTAAGGTAGAAATGGCCAAAAATCTTTCTATCTGAACGATCGGTTGTATGGGATATATACTATATATAGCTCCGGTCAAAGTGATTTTTTCAGGAAACCTTCTATGATATATTAGAATAAATATCACCAAGTTTAACGTTTTTATATTGGAAATTAAGGGAGAAATGGCCAAAAATCTTTCTATCTGAACGATCGGTTGTATGGAAGATATATGTTATAGTGGTCCGATCCTACCGGATCCCACAAATGTCTAATATAATACAAAAATACATCCTTGTACCAAATTTCATTGAGATATCTCAAAATGTGAGGACTAGTTTGCGTTCAAACAGACAGACGGACGGACGGACAGACGGACATGGCTATATCAACTCAGTTCGTCGCCCTGATCAATTCGGTATACTTAATGGTGAGTCTTATCTTCTATATTTCTCAACGTTACACACATCGGACCAAAGTTAATATACCATTTCATGTTCATGAAAGGTATAAATATTAGTGCTTTTTGGTTGATGACATGGTTGTGCGGTGTACTGTATGCAGTGTTGTCAGAACTTTTTCAGAAAAAGGGCTAGATTGACAAAAATAAAAAGCTGAAAGAGGCTAAATAAAAATTTTTAAGGCTAAGAAAAAAAGATAAAGGTTTAAGGCAGCTTTCTATGCGTTTTATTAATTTTTTTCATAAAAGAAATAACAGAATAAAAAACTTAAATTAATTTTTACCACAATTTCATAAAAAAATTAAAACAAAGTTGCAAATGCTATATGTGTTTTAATTTAAAAGGTATACATGATAAACAAAACTCCACTATAGTTTGCAACTTTTCGTAATATGTTTGAGATAAAATTTTTCCCAAATTATTAAATAAATTATAAAATTAAAAATTGCTTGAAATAAATGTTTTCATACATTTAAAGCGATACGGACAATCCCCGGTTAACTCAAGACAACATTTGGTTAATTCGTTGTAGTTCTATAAATAGAACAAAAACAACAACAAATACCAAGTTTCTCTGAAAACCGCCTTGGGTTCGACTCCCACTCCCGGGAGAAAAGGCTTTGAAGAGATTTACAAGGTATAATCGAAACAGCTGTCGCCTTGTCCGTCTGATTTCACGTTGAGATGAGTCTTCTAAGCATTATCTAAGCAAGCATAAGCGTTTTTTACGCGCAAACGTAAACGTACACGGCTATTATAACAGCTAATGTAAGCCTGGTTCTGAATGGGCTATATATAAGCCTTATATAAAAGGTCCTACCCTGCAAAAATCGTTGGATCATGTGGTCCCCTGGAGTACTTACCATTATACTCCACTGTAATGCAGCAATGGACCAACTCATGTTTCTACACAAACATATTGTAAGCCGATCATTGCTCGTTTTTAACGATTGTAATCACTACACGAGGTTTTTTGGACTGTGGGTACTCCATGGGTTACTCTGATGTAATGCGGAGCTGGAATATATGGTCCAGTCCTAGGACATTGCAATGTTAATTGGACCATATTTTTTGTATGAATTGTGGTTAATTTTGGAGCACTCGGTTGGTCCATAGCGAGTACTCCATACATGCATGTATGGAGTACTCGCGATTTTTGCAGGGTAATACAGCAAGCAGTTTCTTTTGATAAGGCCTTAAGCGTAATAATAAAGTTGTTATATTCTACTTTACGGCTTCTACCCTGCAAAAATCGCGAGTACTCCATGCATGCATGTATGGAGTACTCGCTATGGACCAACGTAGTGCTCCAAAATTAACCACAATTCATACAAAAAATATGGTCCAATTAACATTGCGATGTCCTAGGACCGGACCATATACTCCAGCTCCGCATTACATCAGAGTAATCCATGGAGTACCCACAGTCCAATAAACATCGTGTAGTGATTTCAATCGTTAAAAACGAGCAATGATCGGCTTACAATATGTTCGTGTAGAAACATGAGTTGGTCCATTGCTGCATTACAGTGGAGTATAATGGTAAGTGCTCCAGTGGACCATATGATCCAACGATTTTTGCAGGGCTGGAGTTTGCTTAGGTGTAAAAAACAAGCATACACATGCATTGGGCCAATTGCGTAACTGCCCTAATTAAGTATGCGTAATCAAATATTAAAGAGCTGTAATTAAATAAAAACGATATTTATTTCAAAATTTTATTTCATTTTTAAGAGTATTCTTTGAGCTGAACACTTTTAGTTATTGTGTCAGCCGCTTCGAAATTATCAGTGTGGTAGTGAAATAGAAATTAGCACGACGATAATTAGTTATCGTTCGGTACTGTAAGCCTCAATGCAATATTTTATCAAAAAAAATTCGCTAGGTGGCGCATGGATCGAGATATTAAGAAATTAGTTTTGATTTGGGAATCTTTCACTCCATTTTTAACTAACTTCCCGGTTACCTAGAAACTTGTAACTTAGCACGTAGTTTGCTAGTCGATGGCGCTACATTTCGTGGAAAACAAACTACGCCCAGGTAGCAGAAGAATCGAGATACACGAAAATACCTGAAAAAACCCAGGGAATCTTGCGATCGATTTTTAAGTAACTTTCCGATGAGCTAGAGATCTGAAACTTGGGCGGCGAGTCAGAACCCGGTGACAATGCAATATTTCATCAAAAAAATTTCGCTAAGTGGCGCATGGATCGAGATATTAAGAAAATTAATTTTGATTTGGGAATATTTCAATCCATTTTTTAACTAACTTCCCGGTAACCTAGAGACTTGAAACTTGGCACACAGTTCGAGGCTTGGGGACAATACAATTTATAGAAAACAGAGTTCCGCTAGGTGGCGTGCTAATTGAGATAACTACAAATCCCTGAAAAACGAGGGGAATCTTGCAATCGATTTTTTAGTAACTTCCCGGTGAGCTAGAGATATGAAACTTGAGCCGAACCCGGTGACAATGCAATGTTTTATCAAAAAAAAATTCGCTAGGTGGCGCATGGATCTAGATATTAAGAAAATTAGTTTTGATTTGGGAATCTTTCAATCCATTTTAACTAACTTCCCGGTTACCTAGAAACTTGTAACTTAGCACATAGGTTGCGAGTCGATGGCACTACAATCCGCGGAAAACAAAATGTCGCCAGGTGGCAGACGAATCGAGATAAACGAAAATCCCTGAAAAAACGCAGGGAATCTTGCGATCGACTTTTAGTTAACTTCTCGGTGATCCAGAGACTTGAAACTTAGCACATAGTGTACGAGTCGATGGCACTACAATTCGTGGAAAGCAACATGCCGCCAGATGGCAGACGAATCGAGATAAACGAAAATACCTGAAAATACCTGAAAATCCCTGAAAAAACGCAGGGAATCTTGAGATCGATTTTTAAGTAACTTCCCGATGAGCTAGAGACCTGAAACTTGGGCCGTGAGTCAGAACCCGGCGGCAATGCGATATTCGATCAAAAAAAATTCGCTAGGTGGCGCATGGATCGAGATATTAAGAGTATTAGTTTTGATTTGGGAATCTTTCAATCCATTTTTAACTAACTTCCCGGTTACCTAGAGACTTGAAACTTGGCACTTAGTTAGAGGCCTAGCGGCAATACAACTTATAGAAAACAAATTTCCTCTAGGTGGCGTGCTAGTCAAGATAACTGCAAATCCTTGAAAAACGAGGGAAATCTTGCAATCGATTTTTAAGTAACTTCCCGGTGAGCTATAGACTTGAACCTTGGGCCGTGGGTCAGAACCCAAAATTCCAAATGCCTTTTTGTAGGCAGCACTAAAAAAGTGAAAATAAAACAAGTATGAATGGGACTGTATTCGGCTGTGCCGAAGACTTCATACCTTTCATGAATGGGGCTGAACAATAATCTTATCCCGTTCGTAATCTCCGAATAATCGGATGTATAAATAAGAAATATATAGTGTACAGATCTACATACCTAAACGATTTTTAAGATAAATATAAAATAAATAACAGGTAGGTACTTTGTGTGAGGATACAAATCTTCACGTTTTTTGTGGTCTGCATGTAAAAACTATGACTATGAATCACGTGTTTCAAAAATATATGACGTAAACGTAACTATTTGATGAAATTTGATGAATTTTGAAGCTTCTAGCCGTAAAAAAGGGGCCAAAATGACAGTTTATATGAAGTATATAATATATATACCACCGATCTCTATGATTTTTTTCAGACAATATATGCTATATACGTAAGCATTTGGTGAAATTTGAAGCTCCTAGCTGTTAAAACGGGGCAGAAATTGCGCAAAGTTTCTTATCTGAACAATCGGTTGTATGAGATATATACTATGTATACCACCGATCTCTATGATTTTTTCAGACAACAATATATGCTATATACGTAAGCATTTGGTGAAATTTGAAGCCTCTAGCTCTTAAAATAGGGCAGTAATTACGAAAAGTTTCTTATCTGAATAATCGGTTGTGGGGGATATATACTATATATACTACCGATCTCATCAATTTTTTCAGGCAACAATATGTGCAATATACGAAATTATATGGTGAAGTTTGAAGCTTCAATCTGTTAAATTGAGTAAGATATGACAAAAATCCTCTTTTTCTGAAAAATCGGTTGTATGGAGGATATATGCTATAGTGGTCCAATCCGGCCGGTTCCGACAAATGTCTAATCGGACACCCAAATACACCCGCTCACCAAATTTTATCAAGATATCTCAAAAATTGAGGGACTAGTTTGCATACAAACAGACAGACGGACAGACGGACAGACGGATATGGCTAAATCAACTCAGCTCTTCATCCTGATTATTTCGGTATACTTAATGGTGGGTCTATCTATTTTCCTTTAAGGACTTACAATTTTGGGTTTCGTGACGAATTTAATATACCATTTCATTTTCATGAAAGGTATAAAGATGATAAACAAATTTTAAGGACTACCTTTATATAAATGGACCAAAAAATAGAAGGCAATTTTTCCTTTAATACAGACATAATTTTGTTGAATTTTGACTAAAAAGCTTTAACAATAGCTTTTGTAAAAGAATTTTTGGATTTAAAATTATAAAGGAAGAGCGCATGCTTAAATTTTAAATAATCAATTAGTTAATCCCAAGTACATGGTTTGCCTTAAATTGAAAGATTGCGCTCCACCTTTATAGTTTTAAATCCCAAAATTCTTTTACAAAAGCTATTGCTAAAGTTTTTTAGTCAAAATTCAACAAGATTATGTCTGTATTAAAGGAAAAATTGCCTTCTATTTTTTGGTACATTTATATAAAGGTAGTCGTTAAAATTTTTTTATCATCTTTTTATTTTTAATGATTTCGGTTTCGTTTTTGGAAATTATATAGGCCTTCAAAAACAATAAAATCTAGATCTAAAAAATTTGCAATTGTTTTTGTTTCGTTGATCAAAAAAATTATTTTCGATCTTCAAGAAAATTAAGTAATATAGTTTGGATCTTACAAATTTGAAATTGGCGTAAACTATTTGGGATTTCATCTTAAAAAAATTCAATTTCGAGTTTGAAAACTAAAAATTTTTCAAATTTATTTTGAATTTCTTTTTTAAATTTTCCAGTTTAATTTTTCACAGTTTCACAATTTCCACCGTAGTGTGATGGTAGCGTGCTCCGCCTACCACACCGTACGCTCTGGGTTCGCACCCCGGGCAAAGCAACATCAAAATTTTAGAAATAAGGTTTTTAAATTAGAAGAAAATTTTTCTAAGCGGGGTCGCCCCTCGGCAGTGTTTGGAAAGCGCTCCGGGTGTATTTCTGCCATGAAAAGCTCTCAGTGAAAACTCATCTGCCTTGCAGATGCCGTTCGGAGTCGGCATAAAACATGTAGGTCCCGTCCGGCCAATTTGTAGGGAAAAATCAAGAGGAGCACGACGCAGATTGGAAGAGAAGCTCGGCCTTAGATCTCTTCTTTTTTTTAATTTTTCAATATCTATTCCGGTTTCATATTTCAGAAGTGTATTCGTCGCGGTGCTCAAAACTATTTCGGTTCATTATCCTAAAATAATTCTGCTTCGATCTAGAAAATTCAGATTTTTTTAATTTCGTTCTTCCAAATTTATCTGATTGCGTTCGCCAAAAGTAAACAAATTCAGATCTTACAAATTTGAAATTCCTCGAAACTATTTGTGACTCGATCTTCAAAAAACACAATTTCGATTTTGAAAATTTAAAATTCTTAATTTTTTTGTATTTGTTTTTCTTTTGTTAATCTTTTGTGTTAAATTTCTCAAAATATATTTGGTTTTGCTTATTCGAAAATCGATTTTCTAATTTCTGAAACTGTTTTAGTTACCTTCGCCAAAAGTAGATAAATTCAGATCTTACAAATTTGAGATTCCTCCAAACTACTTGTGACTCAATCTTAAAAAAAAAAAAAAACAACCAATTTCGATCTTGAAAATTTTAAATTCTTCAATATTTTTTTCTGTTAATGTTTTGTGTTGAGTTTCTCAAAAATTGTTTCCGCGTCGTTCTCAAAAAATAGTGCAGTTCCGAGCTTCGAAATTTGAAATTCCTCAAAAACTATTTCTTGTGACTCGATCTTCATAAAAAATCTGATTTCGATCTTGAAAATTTGAAATTTGGAAATTTGTTTTTAATATTTGTTTGTTAATGTTTTGTGTTAAATTTCTCAAAAAACTATTTCGGGTTCGTTCTTCAAAAATAATCCAGTTCCGAGCTTCCGAATTTGAAATTCCTCAAAACTATTTGCAATTCAATCTTCAAAAAAATCCAATTTCGAATTTGAAAACTCAAGATTCTCAAAAATGTTTCAAGTTTGTTTTTCTAAATGATACGTGTTTATTTTATCAATCATTATTTCGTTTTCGCACTTGGGAATTCTATCTGTTGCATTCCTCAAAATTATTGCCGTTTGTTATTAAACATTACATTCTATCATCAGAATTCAGAAATATTTTGGTGCATCGATCCTGAAAATTCAAAATTTTTCAAAATGAATGCGCCTTTGGTTTGCTATATTATTTCGTTTCGTATTTTCAAATTCGTTCCAGCTCCGTTCTAGTTTTAGTATCGTGTAATCGAAGTTTTGTTTCCATTCCCGTTTCGGTTTCGATTATGCTATACATAAAATATGGAAATCAATTTGAAAAAGATACTTATAACTTACTAAACTACGGACGAGCTGCCAATTAGTGAAATTTGTTCTGTTTACGAAGAAAATCGAGACCATTTGATTAGGAGTCAAAGCGTCATCGGTGCCCTTGAAACTGCTTCGGTAAGCAAAAGAGGCCGGTAGGGAGCTGATGCTGGTCTACTATTTGTGGTATATACTCAGACATTCTCGAAATGAGAATGCTGACAGCTGATTCAAATAGTGGTAAAGCCGACGTGCTCTGGTACTCCTAGCCTAGCCTATCACAAATACAGCCACAGAGCAAGTTCTACTAGCCGAACAATCTAAAGCTTTACTTACAAGCAACTGGCTGAATATGTGCCAGATGAGGACCTGTAAAGTACTGAGTACAAACTTGTACTAGTACCTAATAAGCACAAGTACTCAAGTACTTCAAATCTAAGTACAAGGTATAAGTACTACAGTACTTGTACTTCGAATCCGAAAGTACAAGTAGACATACTTAAGAAATACTTGCAAGTACACGAAAATACTTTTTCTGATAAAATATGTCAGTTTGATTCATAAATAGGAAATCAAAATATGAGTGAAATTCATATTAGAAAGCAACAAGAAGTAAAACAACATATTAAATAAGTATAAATTGTACAACAGCTAACAATATTAAAGTAGTTTTGTATTTGCCTTCATTAGTACTAGCTTTTCAAACGAAAAGCCCGTCATTGATTTCTTTCTAGGACTATAAACTATGCCTGCTAAGGAAAATAAACGCTCTACTGGATCGGAGGAAGCTGAGGACGTATTCATTTTGAGTGATAGGTCCTTCATAAGAGGATAACTCTGAAGCATATTGAAATCTGCTGATGTATCATTAAAACACCGTAAAACTCTTCTTCAGCCATTTTGTCAAAGTTAGGTGATCGTATGGGTGCTGGTTGATCCGCTTCAAAACCGTTCAATACTTATTAAAGTACTTCGAAAGTACTTACAAGTACTTTACTTGTACTTCAACAATTCAAGTACAAGTACCTCGATACTTATACTTGTACTAATTTTTCGAAGTACTGAGGTACTGATACTTGTACTTGTACTGGTACTTTGTCTTTACAGGTCTGGCCAGATGGCAAAGTTTTTTCATACTTATTTATAAACATATCCTGAGGCATGTGCTACAGACATTCTACTTACTAATCGTTCGTTTGAAAACTTTGCTACTTAGATTAAGGGTGGCAAAATGACCCGCCTCAGAATAGAAATCACATATTTATGAAGAAGAAACGAAAAAAGGTGACCAGTTTTTTCAGTTTTTTTTTCACTCACAAAATGCAGTGTAAAATGTTTCAACCTAAAACCACAAAACCGCAACTCTTTTTATATATCGTACAATGATTGGGCACGAGTCTGTCTGGAAATGCATGAATAGTACCTACTCTTATTGTAATAATTAAATTGTTTCTTTTATTTTTACCTTCTAACTCGTGGTCGCTTTAAGATTGCATTATAATTTGTGAACAATGCTTTTTCACACTTTTTTCTGAATGGTTTTATACATTGTTACAACCCTAAAGGTATTTCAATTTTTAACGGGATTTCCTGCGCTGAGGTCAAAAGCCCTTTTTGGATCTACATATGATGCCAAGTTTCAAAAAAATAGAAAACAATTCAGTTTTATTCTTTTCTAACACTTTGTTGATATATTTTCATAATTTTTTTTTTTTTTTTTCATTTAGAAAGTTTACCAGCTTCTTGATCATCTAGAACAAAACTGTCATATTCAACCCTTCTCCGAAGAAAACTTGGGATACAGTCTCGATGTTACTAATTTTTCGACTATAAGCTTTAGTGAATAGCTGGACTTACGTGTCCCCTTGATGACTTAAGACTTCTGTCTATGTCAGAAGTCTTTGTGTTGTGTTCAAATAATCAGTGGTACTAGTGCCAAAGCCAAAGAAAAATTTGTACCGTTTCAATGTCAGAATTTCCTGCAGGCTTCTTCTGTATGTATTGCGCCTCTCTTTTTCGTGCGTGTTTCTTAATACTCAAATATATTTCTCTCTAGCCTCTTTTTGTGTGCGTTTCTTAAACAATGGCTTGTTTATTGTCTGCTCAGTCGTATTTTTTGGTTTTTTCCTAAGTATACAGAATACAGTTTTTTTGTGTGCGTGTTAGAAAAAGCTGCAAAGGAATTTAAAGGATTCATATGTGAGTCTGACTTTTCCCCCTGCCTTAAGTGTGCGCACGTGTTTGCGAAGATAGCTTACGGGCTGTGGTTCTTAGTGTGACTTTGATGTAATTCCATTTTAATAGGCAACACATTTGTTTTTCGGGTGTTACATGTACGTATTTAGAAAAAAATAAATACTTATTATTCTAATCTTATGTATAGTAATAAATTCTGTATGCACTTAGCCTTATTAAAATTTCTAAGATCATGTGCAAAGCCCACGATATTAGACTCACAAAGTGGCTCATATCTCTGAAAAGAGAAGACTTTAGGCTCACGATGGGCATACCAGCTGGACACTGCCTTCTGACGTTACATGCTTATAAGTTAGGCCCCGTCAGTAACAGCAAACGTATGAAGTGCGAGCCGCTGGAAGAGACGTTTGAGCACGTTCGGTGTTTGTGTCCCGCGGTCGTCAGGTTAAGGTGCCAGCTATTAGGGGTGGCAGAGTGACGAGTTTTCTAGGCAGCAATTATGCTAGGTCATAGAAAACTTTTAGTATTTGGCAAGAGGACGGATTTTTTGTAAAATATAAGTACTGACACCTGATTGGGGTTTCTCCGTTTGGTTTTTAAACAAATTCTGGTGATAACACTATGGACACATTCAGTCTATGACCGACCAGTTCAACATAATCTAACCCTTATTATGTACGTATGCTAACGAAGGCTTATAAAAACGGCATTAAAATTGTTAAAGTTTTCCGATGGAATGGAATATTTGAATATTTTAAGAAATTGATGAAGTATTGAAAATACCTGGCTTCACCTTAAAAGTCATCATTATGATCAATTGGCGTTTAACGGCCTGGACAATTTCAATTTTAGTCGTTTCAAAACAAATCACGCCAGCTATTACTATTTCGCGATAACTGCACTAGTTGGGAGCACTGAGGGAGGTCAAGTGTTCCTCCACCTGCCTCTCCCAACTCAGTGGAGATAGCCCACTTGCTCTGCTTCAAAACTGTGGTGCCGACTGAAATTCTTTCTTGACCTAACCAGTGGAGGGTTTTTATCGGCTGCACGGTAAACTTATACACCCTACAAACCATATATGAGTACATATTCTTTACCCTAAAAAACTTAATGTCCTATTCATCAGAATATTTTTCAAAAAAAAAATATTAATTTTATTGAGATAATTAGTCAAGTTTTCTACATTAAAGCCCTGATTGAACTCAATCTTCCATACAAAATACAAATTCTTAATTAGCTCATTATTCCTTTATTGAATGCCTAATCGAGTGAAAAATCCAGTCGGTTTTGCTTGGTGTTTCGAATTTTATTGTCAATGTAACAAATGACAATCAAAAATAAATTATTTTCAATAATTTACTAAAAATAGAAAAACACGAAAAAATTCAAAATCTAGTTAGCGCTGCATTTGCTGCAACAGATAATATGGCTTTTTCGAAAATAGGCACATATTTGGTTAGGTGCAACGTCTATGGGTAGTTGCACATGCATTTTATTTTGATTGCATTTATAGTTAAGAAGGCAACGGCTGATTTCCATTACAATGGTTTAGCCAAATATACAGACGACTTTTTCATTCTGTGCGCTAGTGTAATTTAAAGGAAAGGAAACGCCTTTAAGACGTATAGTTTTGAATAAAGATCAAAGGGATTTGAAACCTAGAAGGTCAATGGTAACTTTTGAAAACTTTTTTTTTCTTTCGAATATTTCATTGCGAACTTAGCTGTCGCTTTTAAAATTAGCTCGATCATCAAATTCTGTTTTCCAATATTGGGTTAATACAGAAAACGTGTTCCTTTCTTTTTGTTGTTGCGCTTGATGCTATTGTTGTTTTTGTGATATCTTTTGCTTGTTTTTGTTTTTTCGATTTATTTTTTGTTGTTGTTATTGCTGGTGTTGTTAGTTATGATGCTTATGCTTATTGCTCTTGAACTTTATATTTTGTTATGATGCTTGTTGCTTTTATGTTGTTTATGCAGATATACTTAGTTGTTTTTATGGTTATTACACTGTTCACTTTTAGTAATATTGTTCTTTCATTTGTCAAGTTTTATGGCGTTTTGTGTTCTAATTATTAACTTTATGTTTGTTGTTGTTGCTCTTTTAGCATTTTTTTGATTTTCCCACAGCGAAAACTTTATGTACATATATTGAAACGATTCTCGAGTATTTATTGTACAATTTTGTTTGGAACCAACTCAGCTTCAGAATTGTAGCCAACTCAGTCTCATTTTTCGTTCTAAACTATGATATTGTTGCTGTTTTTGTTATTGTTTTAACAAATATTGCGTACCCGAGTACATTATTTCGTCGTTGCCAAGGTATTGTCCAAAGTGGGGCTTGGAAACATTAAGATGATGAAATTCTTACAACTGCAAAACGATACCATTTACTTTACAGGTTTCGACGTTAATTTAAATATTTGTTATACAGTTTTGACACAGAAACTAAATCGAACCACAATTCTATTTAATGAAATAATTAAGTTTCCCTTTTCATACAGGGCCTTTTGCTGCATTAAGCGAGCATCTGTCAGCAGGCCCAAAAAAATATTTCGTTTTTATAAAAAATAGTTAAAATGGAAATCAGCCGCGGCCTTCTTAACTATAAATGCAATCAAAATAAAATGCATGTGCAACTCCCCATAGACGTTGCACCTAACCAAATATATGCCTATTTTCGAAAAAGCCATATTATCTGTTGCAGCAAATGCAGGCTAATTAGATTTTGAATTTTTTCGTGTTTTTCTATTTTTAGTAAATTATTGAAAATAATTTATTTTTGATTGTCATTTGTTACATTGACAATAAAATTCGAAACACCAAGCAAAACCGACTGGATTTTTCACTCGATTAGGCATTCAATAAAGGAATAATGAGCTAATTAAGAATTTGTATTTTGTATTAATATGTGTTTCGAAGTTAGCACCAGCACCCGAAAATATAAAGTTTTCGCAATTTCTATAAAGTTTGAGATGAGCGAATTAAATGATCCCTGTATTCGGATTCTGGTGGTCAATACATATATGTTTAAGGGTCTGGTAGGACGACATTATTTATTTGGTATATTAGAATAGTTATTTCATACATATCGAATCTGTTCTACACCCAACGTGAAAAGCGCTCTAGCAAAGATTTAAACGACTCAAGTGCTCTCCAACACCTTAACGTTCTGATCTACCTTTGGATAAGAGCTTTGTCAGCGCAATGAAGAGTTTTTTCGAATACTGCACGAATGAATCCCACAACATCAAGAAAAACATAGCTTCACATCGCATGAAGTGAGAAAAGTATGGGTAAAATATAAGAACAACAACAGTAATAATAAAAATAAAAACAAAACCAACAGCAGTAATAATAACAATAACAGCAAAACATAAAGCCGAAAACTAAAAAATAATAATCATAACAAGCATGAGAGCATTAGAGTGCAATTCAAGAAATTTGCCTAAACTGACAAGGTAAAGAAAAAGCAGCAAAAAATTGCGAGGTACCACAGAAATTTTTTACTACGTAAACAACAAAAACATGAGGAGTAGCAACAAACAATAACAAAAGCATTGAGAAACAACATCCGAGTAAAAACAAAACATAAAACACCACAGACGATCTATTGGAATAAAAGAAAATAGTTAGGTAATTATAGAAATTGTATGGCCTTAATTTTCTATACTCACATTGAAATATGCTAATAATATAGTAATTTGGTTCGATATACTTCCGAACAGTTTTAGGTATTTATTTTCTATTTCCTGTCGTGTTATTTTTCATTTTTCCTCCAATTTGAAGAGAGTTAATATTTCTGAGTACAGAAATACACTGGGACGGTTTACCAAACAACTGTCGAAGAAGCGGCGTATGGTCTACTCTGATGTTACTTATATCGGATCTACCTTGCCGGCACTATGATAGGCCAAAACACCAAATAGTTCTATACTATATTTAAGTACTTTTGTGCCAAAGAAGCCTCCCACATACTACTATTTTTGAAAGCAATTACTTTGATGTACTTACATACATACTTAACTAAATTCATATTCTTTTCTTCCTTTCAGATCAATATCGAAACAAAAATTAATTCAACATCTTTGGTAGCAGCAAAAATACGCATTTTATATCAACAAAGAAGCTAGAAAAACGAAAACCAGATTTTAGAGCAGCTTCCTTCATTAAATTTTGGTGAGTATTTATACGTAACCCAAAAATAAATAGCAAGTTTATGTAAGTAAAGAGTTAGTGAAATATAGGAAAGAGTTCGGCATGGGTTTATGTTTAAATGTAAATAAGTAAAGCTGTCAAAAGCGGACAACATACGTACATAAGTATGTGCCATAGATGATAATGTATCTCAGACTACTAAAGTACAACACAAAAAAAAAAAAACTTTGGAAACTTGAACACAAATCAGCATGACACTAATAAGGCAAAAAGATCTATGTATAAATAGGCTTTGATACCAGGATTTACACCCTGTAGAGAAGTCAACTTTTCAGTCAAGTAACTAGTGCTTTTCAAGACAGAAATGACATCATATTGTCAGCTTTCGGGCATAAAATATATCAGTCTAAAGCTACACTATTTCCCGTTGTAAATGCGTCATTTGGAAAATAAGAATAGGCAATTGTAAATAAAAAATCATTATATGGAAATGGGATGTATCAGGTGTAAGCAAGATTAGTCAGTTAAAAATTAGAACGTGACAAACGAAAATGGAAAACGGTGTTATGCAAATGCGAAAAGTCAATTTTAAATGAAGAAGAATTGTTTTGTAAATGAGAGAGTATCAAATGAAAATGTAAGTGTCAGTTGTATTTGACAACAGTCAGTTGTGAATGAGAAAAGTTAGTTATAAATGGGAAAGCGTCACATGAAAATGAGAACAATCAATTGTAAATGTAAGAGCATACGTCAATATGAGAACAGTAATTTTTTGCTTTCTCATTCACAATTGACTATCCTCATATTGGGATGATACTTTCGCATTTACAATTCAATATTCTCATTTGCATGTGATGAGTTCCTATTTTCAATTGACTGTTCTCATTTACAATTGACTATTCTCAATTACAATAGACGCTTTCGAATTTTCATTTGACGCTCTCAGTTACAGCCCAGTTGCAAATATAAGCATGAATGGGAGCTATGCATGCATGCCAGTATAAATACAGGTTTATTTAATTTTAACACGTGTAGTTTCTCTTTGTACTACTCCTCTATGGTTGCATTAATGCCGAATGCATACAAAAGCATTAGGAAAACACGTATGCATCCATATGTATATTTTATAAATACGAAAGCACTATCTCTGCATCCATCGAAAGGAATTTATTCTACATTTGTACATAATTACAATAACAATAACATTGATATAATGAGAGATGGCACAACTTGAAGCCATCAACTTGGATTACATGGACTTTTAATACACGCACACTGGTTAGGATGAATCCCATCATCCTGAAAATTGTCTTCACAACAATTCAATGACGGCAAAGCCAGACGGTCGGCGGTCGTCATTAACCCTCGTTATATTTCCAGTTTATCTTTACATCTTACACACTTTTTCATGCATTTGGCATACATACATCCTATATGCATAAAAATTATTTCAACTAAAAAAAATGTAAGGCGCGACAACCTCCGAAGAGATCTAAGGCCGATCTTCTCTTCCAATTTGCGTCATGCTCCTATTTTTAAACGGTTTTATTTAGGTTGACTTGACAGGCTGGGTGGTTGGATGGCTGGCACGAATTTTGTAATTGAAGTTTAAATAACTTCCCGATAAGCTACAAGCTTGAAACTTGGAATATAGTTCAGAACCCGATGAATATGCAATAAAAAGAATTGTGCTGGACTGTTCGTTGATATCACTAAAGCATTTGACATGGTTGATCATCAAATTTTATTAGACAAATTGTATTTTGCGGGCTTCCGTGGTTTTATATATAATTGGTTTAAATCTTATTTGTCAGGAAGAATTCAAAAAGTAAAAGTTGGAAGTAGTATAAGTAACCCAGTTACAATTAGCTTAGGTGTACCTCAAGGATCTGTCTTAGGTCCTATTCTATTTTTGATTTACCTTAATTCAATATTCTCGCTGCCATTGTATGGAAAAGTAACAGCCTTCGCTGACGACCTTGCTATCGCCTATGGCTCATCGACCTATCTGGATTTAGTAGCAGGAATCAATAACGATGTGCATTTGCTAAGAGTGTGGTTTGCAGCACATAAGCTCTGTGTCAGCAAGAAAACGAAGTTGATGTATTTCAATTTGCATCCAAAATCCTCACCTGACATAGCCATTGTATTCCATGCTACTGACTGCAAACGTTTTGTACTAAATAATTTTCTGTTCTGTGCATCGTTTAAAGCTGAAGTAAATTGTTCCGATAAGTGCTTCACTATTGAAAAAGTAAGCGACTTCCAATATCTTGGTGTTATTGTTGACCAAAACTTGAGTTGGTCTACGCATATTTCTCGTTTGAAGTCCTACTTGCGATCTTCCGTTCGTTATTTTTACAATTTAAGAAAAGTTTGTTCAAACGAAACACTTAAAACTATTTACTACGCTTTAGTCCACTCCAAGCTCCAATATGGTATAACCTGTTGGGGTGGCGCTGCAGGTAATAAAATCCAGCAGCTTCTAACTATTCAAAAATGGGTCATAAGAAAAATATGTAATGTTGATCGTTTTCACCACTCTATGGAGTTGTTTAGGGATCTGAAAGTTCTTCCTGTTAAGCATATGTACTACTATAAAACGTTAAAGATATTTTTCATTCGCTGTGGGTATTTACATAGCCTGGTATCGGATAGTTATAACTTGAGGCAAAACTCATATGGACTTGTGTATGTCCCGACCTCTCGAACAACCAGCTTCAACAACTTCTTTACTATCGTTTCTTGTAAAGCTTTTAATGCGTTGCCTGCATGTATACGTGTCACTAGAAATCTGAATGAGTTTTTGGGAAAGGTTAAATCTTTTCTACTAGAGAAATCACACGAAGACATCAAAATTTTGCTGAACCATAGCACTTAAAAAAGTATATGTACATATTGTATTAATATATTTTATTACTCATTATTTTTAATCAAACTTCACCCCACGCACTATTTTACATGTTTTTGAATTCAATTTTATTCGGAGATGGCATTCGATACTAAAATACATATATTTTTACAGAATGCCTTACTTTTCTTTCTGTAATTATGGTTAATTTAATTTAAGTCGCTATTGTAACATATATGCTGTTTTGAAAGAAAATGAATAAAAAATGAAATGAAATGAAATGAAATGAAAATGAAATAAGAAAAAAATTGCCGCTAAGGATCGAGATATTCACAAAAATCGTATTTGTGGTTCGATTTGTTTCATATTTGGAACAAATATTACATACAAGAATAGAAAGCGACCTATGAAAAAACCCGATTTGGTCCATATTTGGAACACATAATACATACATGAATAGAAAGCGACTTATGATGTCCGATTTGGCTCATATTTGGAACAAATATTACACACAGTCCGGTATAAATGACATCAGAATATCTTGGAGTTGGAGGAGGGACAAGCATACGTGGCGCAGAGTCGAGTAAAGTCTTTGGCAGGATTATGTATTGAGGAATTAGAATGTAACAAATGGTCAGGAAAGTACTTGCAGTAATGAGTCACTAAATGAACTAAATAGATTGAGAAATAATAGGCAATTAAATAAAGACTAAAAACTTGAAAATAAAATAATTTAAAAAAAATTTTTAAGTTGAACGGTTTTATTGAAAACAATACCTACATCAAGTAATAATAATACTAAAAGCTGGAAAATAATTAGGTAGGTCCTAGGTACTAGTCATCACACTCCTCATCAATCTAGGGCGTTGATCAGACAATTAAATAAAAGCGTTGGACGCGTAAATTTCTATTTATAGTCATATTTAAGGCCAACTGAACCCTAATCACATTTTTAGAAATTTTCCATCCCGCGACCTACTTGTTTAATGCCGACTACGAGTTTTCACTGAGAGCTTTTCATGGCAGAAATATACTCGGAGTGCTTGCCAAACACCGCCGAGGAGCGACCCCGCCTAGATAAATTTTCTTCTAATTGAAAAAACTTGTTTCTAAAGTTTTTGATGTTGCTTTTTCCGGGGAGTGAACCCAGAATATTCGGTGTGGTAGGCGGAGCACGCTATCATCACACCACGGCGGCCGCCGGAAGTTGATTATTCTTATATCAAAATGAAGCTTTCGTATTCAGTGACTATTCTCATTTTCATATGAGATGTTTATTAGCAAGAACCTCGAGTTTTTCTTGGTACAAGTTCCGTTTAGACTATGCTTCACTTTAGGGTGTCTACTTTTATTAGGGTGTCTGCAGTTTCCGCGTTGTTTGTTTCTCTATCTGAAATTGCTGTTCTAAGAAAAATTAAAAAAATCTAATTAGCAAATATCTAAATTAAATCGAAAATAAACGGTTTGTTTTGGAAAGAAATTGACAATTCTAGAAATTGGTTTTGATAAATCAGCTAAGAATTACGAACTACGAACGTAATTTATCAGCTGATAACTGTACTCTCGCGCTAACTTTCACTCTCGACTATCAACAATAAATTACCAGTACTAGAAAATACTTGTCGCACCAACTCAAAATACATAGCATTTATTAAGAGAACAAAAAAAACAACCATCAACAAACAAAAACAACATTTACACGAAATTAAAAATAAAATACATACATTTATTTTTTCTTTCATTTGTTGGCGCTGAAAACTGCTTGTCAATTTCCTCAATTATATGCAAAAAAAATTGTATACCACAATTCTGAAGATTGAATGGTCGTTCGCTCGCTAATGATGAGGACAACGTGTCTGAGGGTACTGAGGCTGTCAACCTGCAAAAAGATAACTCGTACATTTAGTGCGCGGAGCAAGAAGCAATGGAACGAAAACGAACAAACGCAAATTAGATTGTGAATGCGAGTTCGTATTGTATTTCGTTGATATGCATATTGACGTTGAATGGGCAAAAGCGCGCATCAAAATATTGCAAAATCGTAAAAGTAGTTGATATAAAATATTAAGGTACTATTAAGATTAATATTGCAGAAAGTTGGATGGTATTTATTTCCTTATTCTTTTGTTCTTCCAAAACAGTTCTCCATTTTTTACTTTAATTACGATTCTTTAAAATTTGATGCACGCCTTTTCCCTCTCAGCGTGTATTGTCTGTACTGAGTTGATGTGCATAACAACTACCGCGTAATTGGTTCACTATCGCGACGTACCGTCCTATGTGCGCCAAAACAAGAGATACAAAAACAATTGATATAGGTATCATTACGTTTGTACAGGGCCGTAGAGAGAAAATCCGGTTCCGGGACTAAACAATTTACGGGCCTAATACATTTGATTAATTTGAATTAATGACGTCTCATTCATGAATTGTTATTGATGGATTACATCAAACAAAATTTTGCCACATCAACTAAATGATTTTTGGACTAAGAGCTGAAGTTAAAATTAACACAGAATATTTACTATTTATACTATTTTAGTGTAACGTAGAAATAAAATTCTCTTTTAACAGGCACATATTGTTTCAAATAATCTTTTCTAGTTATTTGGTAACATTTTAATACATCTCTGATAAATTTAATGATGATTATAAATTTTAATTATTCAATATAGAAAGTTCGGATATCCAACAGTGGTGTTATTTGCTTTTTTCGCTGCAAAATTATTTATAATAATATCAAAATTTAACTGTCTTGCCAAAATGGATTCAACACAACGCGTGGCAAGTCCTGAAACTCGCTCCTGAGATGAACACGAATTATGAAAGTTTTTGATTCTTGAAAGGACGCTGTAGGAACATTCTGCATTAACTACAGTGAATCAACGAATTATCTTCAGAACGTCTTTTGGGGTTTCTCTTTCGAATGCCCGGAAACATTGGCGAGATATTCAATTGAATAGCAACTGTTTTGCATTCGTTTAAAATTGTTTCCCATTGGTTCCTGATTAACTTCAAATCAGCTAATAAGGCATCTAGATGTCGGACCTCAACATCTATGGTGGCGTCTCTAGTTTGGGGGACCACGTTTCTTTCATTGATGGTAGTCAGTATTTTGAACCAAATTGAGGACAGCAAGATACATTCGAACTTGTTGATGTACTTGAGAATGCCGGTAACATCTCTGTATGCTTGCGCAGTCAAAAAGACTACGAAGAGAGCTCGGTATATTTTTTTGGAGGATGTCCGATCGTTGTGGACTGCTGCTGAAAATAGTAAATCATTTTTGTACGACTCCGAAGAAAGTAATTGCAGCCATACAACATTCTGTAGCATCAACACCACATACATTTAGAGTGTGGGTTGCACAAGGCGAGTAATCAGCATTCGAGTTTCTGTCGAGAATGTGACATAGTGCTCCGTTGTAAGCCCCTTTCATATTGGCGCCGTTATCGTACCCTTGTGTACGACAATCTTTTAATGGGAATTCATGTTTACCTAGAGTATTGCAAATTAGATCAGCTATTTTCTGACCAATTTTTTGGTTACATTTCACGAAAGCCAAAACCCGTTCTTGAATTGTAAAATTTGTTGCTTTCGAATTAAAATGGAGTCAGCGTAAAATGAACGTAGTCTATTCAACGTGACTGGCATCAGGCGTAGCATCAACGATAATAGCAAAATACTTGGCTTTCTTGCCTTGGTCTAATATAGTTTCCCCTCACGTGCTTTGCACAAATTTCTATAAACTCGTTCTGAATATCTGGGGAAATATAGTGACTTGTAAACGTTTGTGCTGCTGTTGTGAAATCCTAACTTTCTCCAAATGGTCTCTAAGTATCGGATCATAATGGCTTATGAGATCTTAGATGCCCAAAAAATGTCCATTGTTTCGTTCACCAAGATATCTACTTTCGCCTTTGACAGCTAGGCATCTTTCACCCAAAAATAAAATAATGGCCGATATTCTATATAAAGTTTCTTTCCACTTTTGAGTTTCAGTGATTAGCTGTTCATTGCTAAGTGTATCAATTGTAGCCTCCTTTTGAATAACATTTTGTAAAGATCGCCATTGCATATAGCATTTAATGTGATCTTGAGAATTTTCGTGTGATGGCAGTTTATCGTATAGCTTCTTCCATACCTGGAATTTGGAATATCCGCCAGGACTGGCACTCCACACTAACCAGTCACGCTCCACTTTCTCTCCATTTGGCAAGATTCTGTTTAACAACGAAGTAGGAAATGCCTCGTCATGACAATCACGTGGAAAAATAACAGGACACTTTTGATGACCTCGACGAATTATTTCGTTGACTTCTTCAGATCGCAAAAACTCATTATTCACGGTAACGATATCAAAGTCATTTAAATAATCTGGACTTTGATACAGAGTTGATGGTATTGTTGGAAGACGTTTTGAAGGCGAACCTTCACCAGTGTCACCACGAAAGCTTTACTATTTCGGGTTCATGTAAACATACATTTGCACATGAAACAACTAAAGACTCTCCTGAATTAAAAAACAATGTCTTGGTACCTGACAAACCCCGGGCCCGGGGGGAATCCCCCCATTCCCCCTCCCCTCTCGTCGGGCCTGCGTTTGTATAAGTGCAAATATTTACCAAAATTTTTGTGTTTTTGCAATAAATTTTATTTATATATACAACAATTATACTGTTGTTTGCGTGCTAATTTAATGTGCAGATATTGCCTAAGAATCTATAAAAATATGTATGTAGTTAACGGAAAGAAAAATAAATTCTGAGTGCAGGTACAGAATTTCAGACCTACCCAGTGAGAAAGGCACAGACAG
The DNA here is from genome assembly GCF_040869045.1 of Eurosta solidaginis. Taxonomy (NCBI): domain Eukaryota; kingdom Metazoa; phylum Arthropoda; class Insecta; order Diptera; family Tephritidae; genus Eurosta; species Eurosta solidaginis. Next base: position 39,250,515 of record NC_090323.1, read on the forward strand.
AAAGTGTTATAAGTTTTCAAAAATTCAGATTCTGTTTTTTGAGTTTGTAGAACTTAACAAATATTTCTTTTTTTGGAGGTTTTGGGTGTTTGAGTGTTATCGAATGTTGATGGTCCTTTGCCGAATGCAGTTTCGGTACATTCCGGTAACAAGGTACTAGCTTGACCATCACCGGAACGATTAGTATGACCAAACCCTTGAAAGAATTGCGCTGCACAACCCCTTGCATCAATTTGGTATTTTAATCGCCTCTTACGACAGGCATACCTGCCGCGAGTATATTCTAAGCCCCCTTACCAGCTGCCGTCAGTTATCGCGAAACAGGGATAGTTGGCGTAACTTGTAAGGACACGGCCAAAATCGCTTATACTATTTTCACACAGACGGCTTATTGAATAATAAAGGCAGTTTTCTACATTAATACGCTTATTGAGTTCAATCTTCCCTACAAAATTCGAATCTATAATTATTTCATTAGTAGCTAATCGAATGCCTAATGAAGTCAAAAGCACAATGCAACTCTGTTGACCGCGTTCCGCTTCTTAGTTTTTGGTGTATTCAGTGCTTAAAAATGTCATTTGTCAAAGTAAATGTCATTGCCTGCATGGCGGAACGATACAAGATGGCCGCATCGAACAGCTGATTATAAACTTTTTTATTTGTTTTTATACATCAACTACCGGCGCTGTATGATTTTGACATTTGTCCATCGAATTTACAAGTACATGGAATTTTTTTTGTTTGTAGGTATGTATGTCTACATGCTGCCACCTTGTATCGTTCCGCCATGATTATCTGTCATATAGCATTGTCATTTTATTCGCTTGACATTTCATCCTTCATACAAATCGAGCAGTTACTTCTGTGTGAAAGCAAAAATTTCGGATTTCATTAGAAGGTGAAATGAGATCATTAAGTTTCTGTGTGAAAACAGTATTAGACGGTTAAGCTTCAATTAATGGTGACGACAGCCTAGAAAGAGAGTAAAGTTCTGCTTAATTTTATTCCATCCATTCTTCTCCACGTGATAAAACCTCTTCATTTCCTTCGATGATTGTAGGTTTGTTAATGAAACCTGTATTCAAACATCCTAATTCGTGAATCGTTATTTACTAGTAATGCTGAAAGCTACTCTAATTTTTCCCGTATTCATTGATTCATCTTAGATTTAACTGTCCTACTTAACACACCTTGGATTTTGATCGCCTATAAGAACACGCGCGCCTGTCTTACTGTGAGATTATTCTACGCACCTCAGCCTGTGATCAGTATTGGTTTTTGGTTGGTTGTACTACTGGAAAGGCAATATTTTTCTAAGAGAAATTTTTTTCGGTCATTATAAATTAAATGCTTAGATTTATAGTCCTTCCATACAACCGATAAGATAGAGGCTGTGTTCCTTTGCTAATTTGTGTTGTTCCACTTTTAATTATTTCCTACAAATTGGCCAAACCAACAATTTGTCGGGTTTGCATAGCATCATTAAAAAAAAAAAAAAAAACAGAGAGGGCTTATCAAACACGGTCAAATGACATCCCCGTTTAAAAAAATGTTTGAAGCATTTTCATTTCAGTTACTTGCGCAGGGATGGACCCACAACTTAGTCTGATAGCCAAGTATGCTAAGACCTATCTTGACGTCATAAAATTTGGACTAGTAAATAAAATGGTTGAGAATTTCTCGACGTTTTCTGGTCTTTCTACTCCACCTCTTATAGAAGGGATTTTTGGAAACTGCAGCAGCAGCCCGTGTCTGCTGTTTCTGCCTGTAACTCTAAACTCCGTACTATTACATAGAAACCAGTGCCGCGAAACTTCATAGCGTATGTGAAATTCATAGCTTAGAGGCAATTCTTAATCTTTTTAAATCATATTCACTCTTTCAAATTGATGTCGAATTATCAATTGGATAAGAAATTCAAGTGAATTACGACTTCGTCCGCAATATCAGCTAGTAAGAAATTCCGTAGCGTAGCTCATTGCCAATAACGACCTCATAACATACCATTGTAAATTTTACCAAGTAGCGCAACTAACAGCTGATCGGTGAAAATTCGCACATTCACACGCACAGTTCTCGACTCACTTTCAAAAAAAAACTTTAGTTTATTTAATTCAAATTTTAAAGTGAGATAATCCATATAAATTTATGTATCCAGAATATATATGGCACTTTTGTTGTTATTAAAACAATAGTTTTATTTATATTAAAGCTTTTATCATTTTTTTTTTTAACTTTGAAAAAACTCCGAACACCATTCCTTCATTATATGACATTCGACTGCCTAGTCCACTGCCTTCCACTCTATTCGCAACATAACCTCTACTTAAGCTGCCAAACTATATAGTAAACAATGTAACATACTATTCTCAAAGCGTAGTTGCTTTCAGCTTTTACTGTCCCTATTTTGACTTATTGCAAACAATGCTGCCACAATCGTCACAGCGATCATTTTTTTTAGCTGTTTCACTCTCTTTAAGAAATTGTCTGTAAGATTTCCGCAGTAGACCTTTATTGCTCGGGGTGTAAAAAGACCTTGTCCTTTGCAGTTGCTTATTACTTTGGTCCACTCAATCTTGAATCTATAGTTTAATGCTATGCTTGTCATCGGCGCTTGTAGATGTGATGCTATATATCACACACCTAGATCAATAGCGAGTTAACTAAAAAATCTGAAATTTCGAAGCTATGAGTATCTACGGAGTTCCCAATTCAATACCTACCGAACTGTAAAGTTGGTTTATAAATAATCAAAGAGAAAAGATTTTGTAAAAAATTTTGATTGAACTTGCGCATATGGGAGAGCCTGTCAGTTTTTCGCCTTTTCTGAACATTGCGATTTTTTAGTTAATCGCTCTTTTAATGTAGATGTGTGATATGTCCTTAGCTCTGCAAATTTATCCGAGTTCTGAGTCTCCTGAGGCTGTTAATTTTTCCATAGTTAGAAGTTTTTTCAAAGTATGTGTCTCTTGAGCTTCCATTTTCGCAGATTATGCTTACATTTTAGTAGACGTTTGCAGTAACTTCAGCAGCGCAGTAGAAGAAAAATAAGTTTTCTTCGATCTTGATTGTTGCCTCTCACATTTTCATAGCCTCTTCTAACCGTGATGGTAGGTGATTTTTTTTTCTCGGTTGAGCTTAATCAATATTGTCTGAACTCTATTTTGAATCGCGAGGTTTTCAAAATGTACTCATCCTAGTAATATTTAACCAGTACAAATTCACATTTCGGTGCTACTTAATCGAACTGCTTGCTATGTCTCACTTTCGGGCGGTCTTGTATAGCCTGGATGTAGTACAGTCTCCGTATCAAAAGTTATTTGTGGTAGATAACGCTTAAACATTGACTGAAACAACTCACTGGCATCACTATCCCTAGTTCTAAGCTTGCAGGGTCTGTTCAGGCTATGTGTGGTTTCAATTAGTTATATTCATATTTATAACGTCCAGCAACACAAGTCACTTAAGGGAAGTATTTAAGCCTTCTAATTATTTTTTTTATTAATTTCGAAGAAAATATACTTAGACAGTTTTTACTCCAAACATCATAACAAGACATTTTTACTCATCAATCTAAGAAGCGCCTAGCAATAAAACGAACAGCTCTGGCAAAAAGAGATTTTGTGCAAAGAAACGAACAAAATTCGTATAGCAAAAAGGTATGAAGTAATCAAAAATTTACAAAGCAAAGGCAAAGATAGAATGGAAAAATTCTTTTTGTTTAAACTTTCGCGAATTTCGTTCCAACAACTGGCATCCCTCCCGCTTACGTGTGGCGCGCTCAACTTATTTTTGGACAAAGAAGCGCTGGAGCGGCACTGGAGCGATGTTGACAGCACTACATATGTATGCAGGTTTAAAAAAAAGCACTCACACGCCTACAAATATACCAATACTTACATATTTATGTCTACACCCAATAACCACAACGAATTCGCTTCGAGTTCAAGACGAACTAGCGTTCTCTAGTATAGAAATATTAGCCTGGCTGTACTAGGAAAGTACAGATCGGCGTATCTGAGTTGCCAGATGTGCAACTAATCGTTAGTTGTTCGATAATTTTTGCTTCGTATGAACACGATAAAGTAAAGTTTTTTTGGAATTCAGGTATATATTCTTTCTCGGATCGTTCACCATTCGGATTTTCGAAGTGGTTTGCCAGAATTCTCAGCAAAATAAAAAGCAGCATACCCTTAATTGGAGGTGAATCACGGCTTTAACCTCGTCAGAAGAATATTTCAACAAATTATTTCTAATATTTTATGTTTATTGGGTTAGCTTTGCGCGCTTACTTACCGTCATCTGCTAGCTGCGACAGCGACGAAAAAGCCGGCGGTTTTGTGCGATTCGCAACGCATTCGCAATTCGTCGCTTTGAAAAGAGTTCATGAGTCATTTGCTTTTTATGGCGAAAATTATATTATACTTTTAGTTTTGTATGAATGTATGTGCAAGTACGCTTGTTTTTTTTCACTGTACGTTTTTATTTTTGCCATTTTTGTGTGACGCTCATTGTGGTTGTTATTTGCTATAAGCTTTCAAACATTCATTAGCGCCTGTAGTCATATATAGCCCCATATGTAAGTATATTTACTTGAAAAAATTGCAAGAGCGAGCTTACATGTGTAGGTGTGGGTATTATACCTGCACATATCGGTCGTTTACTTCAATAGTGTCATAACTAAAAAAAAAAAACAATTTTCCAGGAGAGCCATTCAAAGATTTTAACTGCACCATGTTTGCGCATTAAAGGCATATTTTCATTTTTATAATACGTGGTAAATTTTTATCTGATCACGTAAGATTTTTTTACAAAACATAGATCATGATATTGGATACGTTTTTATGTTATTAACTCAAAAGTCATGTTTTTTGATTTATGACACTATTGAAGTAAATGAGCGAGATGTATGTATGTGACTTATTCCACAGTGACGGATGTGACATTAAAAACTCGTTTTAAGTCTTGAAGAGGTCGTAATTATCACCAATAAGTTGCATCCACGCCCAATGGAGGAATCATTGGACGCTTTAAAGTCAGTATGAGCTTTGAACTGCGCTAAACCATTAGCTATCTGAGTACGATCTCTCCTACACTTTCGAGTGTATTCCATCAGCAGAAGGTTTTATCACTGTTTCCACATCCTTTTCATGGAATTACAATCAACCCACGACTTGCAGCGGGGAGAGGGAGCTTGCCGACTTGACGACATATTAGGTATTTGTAAGGTTCTTAGGCGAGGTGCATTTATCAAACGCCTCCTATAGAGTTTGTATTTTCAGTGCAAAAACGTCTTTAAAGCCACTCACACAAGTCTCGAAGTTTTTAGCTTATTCATGGTTGAAGGGAAGTAGATATTTGAAAAGGCAACCGTGGTCTTCCGGAATTGTTGTTTGATGGATTTGTCTATTCAGATTTGTAAGCTTCCTGTAACTCGAAGCGCACAATGCCTATAGACCGCATGAGTTACGTATCTTTTGAATGCGTAAGAGCGTCTTCTAAAACTACACTTTCAAAGAGAACTCAGCGCACAACAGAATCCCATTTCACAACGAAAGCCCGAATTTGTCTGCATCGTTATATGGGTCGCTGTCACTTAGTACAATCCCGATAAGTGCTCGGTTTATTCCAAGTATATTGCATGTACTCGTTAAACCTGAACCTGGAGCCAACTCTCTTCCCAGATATAGTCGCACAAGTACTCTTTAATTACACGAGTAATAAACTGTCATTATATTAAATACTTGACTTAATCTGCAATATTAAAGGTCTATAACTAAAACTTCAGAAAGCTTCATTTTTCGCGACCAATCATGAGTAACACCTCTTTTTTAGTATAATACTAGTAACACAATTTGGAATGAGCCATTGAGTTTTGTGTCTTTTCGAAATTTATTAGATGGTAACTTTATCTTATAAGTTTAAACGAGCAATTCTTGTCTTGTATAGCCGAACGATCTTTTCGCACAGAGATATTGTATCACCTTCTAAGACTTTCTACCTAGGTGTTGCCACTCAGAATGTTTCACAAAGTTGCCACTTATTCGAAATTAAAAAAAAAATTGCATGAGATATGCCGATATGGGTATCAAACGGAAGGTATTTCACTCCGCATTACAATAGGGAATTTTTTGAGTAGGGTTGCCATTTAGGGTTGCCACCTATTCGAAATAAAAAAGAATTACATGATATATGCCGATATGGGTATCAAACGAAAAGTATTTCACTCCGCATTACAATATGGATATTTTTGAGTAGGGTTGCCATTTAGTGTTGCCACCTATTCGAAATAAAAAAAAATTGCATGTGATATGCCGATATGGGTATAAAACGAAAGGTACATCACTCCGCATTACAATAGGGGAATTTTTGAGTAGGATTGCCGCCTAATCGAAATTTAAAAAAAATTGCATAAGATATGCCGATATGGGTATCAAACGAAAGGTATTTCACTCCGCATTACAATAGGGACATTTTTGAGTAGGGTTGCCATTTAGTGTTGCCACCTATTCGAAATAAAAAAAAATTGCATGTGATATGCCGATATGGGTATAAAACGAAAGGTATTTCACTCCGCATTACAATATGGATATTTTTGAGTAGGGTTGCCATTTGGGGTTGCCACCTATTCGAAATTTAAAAAAAATTGCATGAGATATGCCGATATGGGTATAAACGAAAGGTATTTCACTCTGCATTACAATAGGGACATTTTTGAGTAGGGTTGCCGTTTAGGGTTAGCACCTATTCGAAATGAAAAAAAAAAAATTCATGAGATATGCCGATATGGGTATAAAACGAAAGGTATTTCACTCCGCATTACAATAGAGACATTTTTGAGTAGGGTTGCCATTTAGGGTTGCCACCTATTCGAAATTAAAAAAAATGCATGAGATATGCCGATATGGGTATCAAATGAAAGGTATTTCACTCCACATTACAATAGGGACATTTTTGAGTAGGGTTGCCATTTAAGGTTGCCACCTATTCGAAATTAAAAAAAAGAAACGTTGCCAGCACAACGAAACGTTGCCGAGCAAAGCTCGGTCGCACAAGTACTCTTTAATTACACGAGTAATAAACTGTCATTATATTAAATACTTGACTTAATCTGCAATATTAAAGGTTGCTTTAATGATAACATTTCTGTTTTCGCTTTGTAATTTGATTTTGAAAAGTGTCCATGAGCTTTTGAGTAAAAAATGTTATTCAAATCGTTAGGTTGGTACTGCTTTATTGCACACTGGTTTGTATCATGTGAGTGTGAATTTTGATTAGCAAGTGTCCCCGCATATTTCCATGTTAATGCGTGCTGTCTTAAAATAATTAATATCCATTTTTAAACACTGGAGAACTGGAATAACGGTACTTATCAAAAAATCGTGTCACAACCGTGGCACTTGTATCTTTGTAGTTTTAAGTTAAGTAGCGTCTATTGTACCATTTTTCTTTAAACTTTGGGAATGTTTTTTAGCTATAAAAACTCAGAAAAATTACTGAAAATATCTAAAAATCAAATATTTTTTTTCCAAAATTTTGGGTTAGTAAAACCGAGAGCTCGCGGGGAATCGCCCATATGAGAGAAAACTTCTCCGAAAGATTTATGGACTACGAGTTTAGAAGGAGTTAGACTTTCAGAGTTTGACGGCATTATGAGTTTTCTCCAGGTTGTCAATGCATCTCTGTCTTAACTTTGTAAAACATTCAGAAAGATTTTAACAGTAGTATCGATAACCGAAGGACGGAACGCTATATTCGGGTGCAGATTTGGGAATTTTTGCCGTCTCATTCCAAGAGACTCTGGCCAGGCCAAAGCACTCAGAGTTCTTCGCAGATTGGAAAACTGACACAAGATCACAACATTTGTTTTCAACAAACTTCACGTATCCTTACTCAAAAATGGGTTGGCGTCGTCAGCAAAGAGCACAGTATTGGGATTAATTGTGCCTTGGGAATATGGCAGTCGAAGTACCTCGTCAATAAAGTCGCTGGTGGCATGTAATTCGAATTTATTGAAAAAACATAGGTTTCCATATTGCACGTTCCATCCATTGTTTCTTGTCATGCAATTAACTTAGAGGTCCTCCCCATGTATACAAAGCGAAAACGAACTCAGAGCAGCACCAGACGCTGCAAAGAACGCTTTCGTACTAAGTGATGGTCCTTTGAAGCTTGTTGAACTGGTACGCTATATATTGGAAATTAGCTCCACCTAACCACAGATAAATAGCTTATAATTGGTGTAGATCTAAAATATTTCTCAAGGAAGCATTACCAAATTGCAGTAAATAATTAGCGTTTCCCACATCATCTGCCTAAGCCGCAATAACATTCTATGCCAGCATCGAATGGATCCAATAGCCCAGCTGATGATCATCATCATTAATTGGCGCTTAACCGCCTGAATGAATTAGGCTGTTTCCTAACCAGTCACGCCAGTTATTCTGTTTCGCGATAACCGACCTCAATTGGCAGCACTAACGGAGGTTTTCGACCTGCCACACCGAATTCTGTACAGGTAGTCCCTTTCTTTACTCCCAACCTGCGGTTTAGATTGAAATAGTTTCTTTCCCGGAACATTTTCCATTCGCATAATATGACCTAACCAGCGAAGCTTTTGCGCTCTTATTCGATGCACTATTTTCACATCTGCTTAACATTATACATCCTTCGGGAACTTTCTTCTCGAACACTCCAAAAGCCATATTATATTCTCTCGACACAGTGAGTTTTAATGGTCGATAGAGAACTTTACTTTCCAATTGCTTACGCAATCCAAAGTAGCTCTTGTTGGCAAGTTTTTTCAGTTTTATTTCTAGGCTGACACTGTTTTCGACGTAATGCCGCTTCACAGAACGAAGAAGTCCTTCAGGGATTCAAGGTGTTGATAAGTGCAATACTAAGCTATATAGCTTCAAAGCTTCCGCAACCCAATTGTCAACCTCACCTACGACAACGAAGTCCTTCACAGTCTCAAATTTATATCCGATAACAGTGTTATGGCTGCTAAGGCGAGAATACGCCTGATCATCCACCTGTGCTTATAAGTCTTACGATTGAAGGTAGCGTTTTCAAAGGAACCCTCTTTGTCTAGTCAGGGGCAATTCTTACATATGATGGTCATCAATTCGGCCATCTAGAGATTCTACAAGGCTGTGCCTTAAGTTTTTCCCCACTTGATAGGAAGTGTACGTTCTTTGATTACTTTCCCATTTGGATATCATTCAAACCCGTTCATTTGAATTTGATAAAAGGTCAAATGACATATTTTCCTCATTTACCACATCTCTAGCAACGTAGCCATCACCTGATTTCCCAATGAGTGAAACTCTAAAAGAAATGAAAGGGTGTCAGCACTTCATTGTCATGCAGCCGCCTTACGGCCTTTTAGACTAGCCTATTTTCGTTGTTGATGTTACCTTAAGACTTTTTCAGCCTCGTTTTTGCGTTTAAGGTTGAAATAGGACTGCAGTGCGAATAAGTTCGTTCTATTCTTCTTGTGTCGCATCGCGATCGATCACGGTTGCCAAAGTATTACGAAAAATGTTTAATTAATCATGAAATTCTATTAAATTTCATGCTAATTAATTCTACATTAAAATGCCTGCTAAAAAGTAAATTTTATTCATTTATACAAATCCATCAAAAAAGTTCCCATCTAAATCACATGCCAGCAATGCCAGTTAAAATGAAAAAATTAAGCTCCACCCATATTTTCCCGCCCAAGTAGTAAGCAACATCGGCGCAGTTTTCCATGCTCAACAAGTTTCACATGCCTTCCATATAAACACACACACACAAATACAAACATAGCTATATATATATAATATTTGTGTATAAACAATGGTGTGGCTCAAACGGCGCGCTAAAGCGCATAGCAATTCGTTAAGAAACTCCAAAGCATTTGCCGCTTTGGGCTTTGGGCTTTAGAGTTGGGGAGTTGCTTGAAAATTTGTTAGTAAATCGCGTCATGAAATGCGCGGCTAAGCGAATGAATAATGAATGAATGAATAGAAAATATTGTTGTTGATGCAATACGAGACTTGGCACTTGGTTGGTGTTGAGCGAAAATGTTGTAAGTTGTTTAATGGTTAACTAAACTTACAAGAATTGTTACAATACAAACATATTAATACAAACATAAAACAACAAATATAATAAATAACATTAAACATATACAAAAACAAATTGCTAAGTACTACAACTTAAATTTCACTTGCGCTTCATTTTGATTGGTTGACCGCTTTTTTTTTAGTTGCTTTAGTTGACTGGTTGGGTGCAGCTTTTCTTTTTTTTTGTTATTTCTTTTTTGTCTTCTTTGCTGTTGTAATTTTGCGCTGTTGGCCAACTCAAACGCTGGCAAATTTTAAAAGATATGCTCTTTAGCTACAAACAAAGATATGGCGACGAAATTGCAGAATGAAAGATAAGCAGTTAGCAAGCGGCATTAAACAGCGAGCGCGTAGCAGCAAGCGGTGATAGCAAATGCAGCCGGTATGAAATCTTAAAGCGCAGAAAATTGCTGTGATCAAAGCGAGTTGTGCAAGTAGCAGGCGGTGTGTAATATGTGGGTAATGTGAGGGGAGGGGATGGCAGTGTGATTCAATGGGATGGGATTCAAGAGTGTTGTCAATTGGTGAAATTTTTGGGAAGTCAAAATGTTGAAGTACGGCGGCATTGTTTTTTTTTTTTGTTTGACTGTTATTGTTATTGCTCTTTCACTCCTTAATTTTAGCAAGGCCGCACAGTGTGTTATTTTAAATTTATTACAATATTTTTTTGTGTAGCTTTTCATAAAATTTAAACACCTTTAGAATGAAAATGTAGATATACTAACGTAGATTTTTGATAAATGCTGTAACTTTTAAACATTGGGTCTTTTGACTTTAACAGTATGTGCATGTACTTCTCGCAATAAAAAACAAGTTAGGACGGGACTGTCTTCGACTGTGCCGAAGACTTCATACATTTCATGAATGTGGCTGAACAATAATCTTATCCCGTTCGTAATCTCTAAATAATCGGATGTATAAGATAAGAAATATATAGAGAACAGATGTACTTACCTAAACGATTTTTAAGTTAAATATAAAATGAAAAATAGCAAAAAACCCCCTTATCTGACCGATCGGTTGTATGGGATATATATTATATATAGCTCCGATCGAAATGATTATTACAGGAAATATTCTATGATATATTAGAATATATATCACCAAGTTTCACGTTTTTATATTGGAAACTAAGGGAGAAATGGCTAAAAATCTTTCTATCTGAACGATCGGTTGTATGGGATATATACTATAAATAGCTCCGATCAAAGTGATTTTTTCACAAAATCTTCTATGATATATTGAAATATATATCGCCGAGTTTGACGTTTATACTTTCTAAATTAAGGGAGAAATGACCAAAAATCTCTCTATCTGAACGATCGGTTGTATGGGAGATATATGTTCTACTGGTCCGATCCTACCGGATCCGACAAATGTCTAATATAATAGAAAAGTACATCCTTGAGCCAAATTTCATTGAGATATCTCAAAATTTGAAGGACTAGTTTGCGTTCAAACAGGCAGACGGACGGACGGACAGACGTACGGCTATATCAACTCTTACTTAATGGTGAGTCTATCTTCTATATTTCTCAGCGTTACAAACATCGGACCAAAGTTAATATACCATTTCATGTTCATGTAAGGTATAAAAATTAAAATGAAAAGAATGACCAAAAGAAATAGAAATTGAAAAATATAAAAAAATAATGATCAAAAAAAAGAAGAATAAAAAAAAATAAATATGAAAGAAAGGTAGACGGAGAAGATGCACGATAATTATGACGACGATAGTGACGTTGTTTATAAGAATGATGAGGAACTAAAAACAAAATCTAAAAATTTATGCATCGGGGGCTATTAGCAATTTTTCACTTACGAACGTTTTTAAAATTTCGAATAATTTTTTTAAATTTTTTTGATTTTCAACGAGTAAATATATTAAAATACCCCACAGTACGCTGTTGTTCCCCTTAATAATTCGCATGCTAATAGTGATAATGATGGCGGTAGTGACGGCAATGGAGTTTAATTTGTATAATCGCCAACGTTGTTGTTGTTGCTCACAGCAGCCGTCTCAACTTCAGCAGCTAAAGTTGCTAATGACATTCGTATTGTTGTTAATTTTGTCGGTTTTTGTTGTTATTTTCGTCAGATGTTGTTGTTGTTGTTGTTTACGCTGTTGTTGTCTTTCTGTAGTTTCTCCCGCTTGTTGTTGTCAGCGTCATGAATGTTTAATTAAGGCAATGAATATTTAAGCCAAACGTGCTGTTGGCAACTCTGTCTGAAGCGCACTTTCACCAAGCACTTTTTTGCCGTTATATCGCATCCATGTCTCCTTTGATGTTGTTGCTTAGTCTGATATTTTTCGGTGGTTCACATGAATGTTTGCAAAAATTTTCTGCTAAAAAGCTGTCAAAGTTCAACGCCATCGCATAAATCTTTTTGGTGGTGGTGTTTTTGTATCTTTTCATGTTTAGCATAATTCGTGCTATAAATAAATAATAGTGTCGAAGTTGTTGCGAATTTCGAGTATGTCAATTCATATAAAGTTGTTTTTATAATATAATAGTTATAATGATTAAATTATGGATATTTAGCTGTTATTTAAAGTTTAAGCCATGGGGAATCGTCACTTTCGTATAGTATATAATATAGAAATTTAGAAAAATTTTGCCACTCGGCAGTTATTTGCATTGCAGCTGGGGTCGTCATAAAACGTGTAGGTCGCGTCCCACCAATTTGTAGGGAAAATTAGAATAAGCACTACGCAAATTGGAAGAGAAGCTCAACCTATAACTCCTCGGATCATTTATTTATAAAAAAGTGCGCCTATGTTATTCTGTGACAGACATGAGTCATTTTAAGACTTGAATTAGAAAAATCGACTCCGTAGATCGGTTGTTTTGCTCTATCTATTCTAACAAGTTCTATTCATGGTTCGATTTGCCTGAAATTTGGTATATTGTAGGTGACTCTTTGCCTAGATTAGTATTTACGATAAATTTTTCTAGAAAGTGGACCAGGGACCGATCTATTCCAACAACTTCTATTCATGGTTCAAATTACCCGAAATTTTGGAAATGGACCAAGGACCGATATATTAGAACAGATTCAATTCACGGTTCGACTTGCCTTTGTCTAGATTAGTATTTACGGTACTTTTTTCGGGGAAGTGGACCAAGGGTCGATCTATTAGAACAAATTCAATTCATAGTTCGACTTGACTGAAATTTGGTGTTTGGGTAGCCCTTTGCCTAGATTAGTATTTACGATACTTTTTCCGGGAAGTGGATAAGGGACCGATCTATTCCAACAAATTCTATTCATTGTTCGATTTACCTGAAATTTGGTAAGTAGCCCTTTGCCACGATTAGTATTTACGATACTTTTTTCCGGTAAGGTGACCGGGACCGATCTATTCAAACATATTCTATTGAAGGTTCGATTTACCTGAAATTTGATATGTTGTAAGTGACCCTTTGCTTAGATTAGTATTTACGATACTTTTTTCCGGGAAGTGGACCAGGAACCGACCTACTCGAACCAAATCTATCGAATAAAAACTAGAAATAAGAGAATAAATAATAGTTTAAAAAAACCCGCTTTTATAGCAAACCGAACTAAAAAATAGAAAATAATTTTCAATTGAAAAGAGTTTATATAACAGTAGTAGAAGGTCAAACAATCGTTTATAGTTACTCACCTCAAAATAAAATTATAATAAAATTTAAGTTATTAACAGAATAATTTAATTCAGAGTAAAAAGCGTGGGGTGCATTTGACTACATTTCATATCTTTCCTCTCAGATAGTTGCCAATAGAATGATTGTAACATCCAATATCAAGCACCCCACGCTTTTTACTGTGAATTAAATTATTCTGTTAATAACTTAAATTTTATTATAATTTTATTTTGAGGTGATTAACTATAAACGATTGTTTGACCTTCTACTACTGTTACATAAACTCTTTTTAATTGAAAATTTTTTTCTATTTTTTAGTTCGGTTTGCTATAAAAGCGGGTTTTTTTAGTTTTTTTAAACTGTTTTTTATTTTTTAGTTCAAGTAATTTTAAAAGTTTTAGTCGAGAAGTGGAAGTGGATCGAGGCCACGCTCGCTAGCTGTTAAGGTTAAAAAGACAACCCTGGTCCACCGCCATCTTACACCGATGCAGGGTGGTTCCAGGGCAATGTCAAGCTAATTGCCTGTGACGACGCCAGGTCGGTCAACCTCTATAGGGCCGCCGTCACGCTGATAGGGGTGGTATATCCGGGCGCGCGCCTGAAGGTAGTGGTGGCGCGTGATATCCCACCACGACCAAGGGCTAGAGCCTGGGTTCCAATGACGCCAACGGACCCAGCTGACATCATGGAGCTGCTCCAGGAGTACAACCCGCCACAGGTTTGGAAGTCAACCCGGATAAAACCGAGCTTGTTCTCTTCACGAGGAGGTACAAAGTACCAAATCTTACACCGCCAAGAATTGGGGGTACGTTCTTAGTGCTTAGCGATCAAGTCAAGTATTTGGGAGTCATTATGGATAGGAAGCAATTATGGATTGACCATATAGTGGAGCGATCCAAGAAGGCAGCAGCAGAGCTGTTCACCTGCAAAAGGGCAATTGGCACCTCCTGGGGATTCTCCCCTAAGGTGACCTACTGTATTTACACAGCCATTGTGCGCCCGATTCTTCTTTTTGGTGTCTTGGTCTGGTGGCCTGCACTAGCTAAAAGTACCTATCTTAAAATGCTTCAAAAGGTGCAACGGAGTTCGGAGCTTTGCATTATCGGGTCTCTCGACTCCACTCCAGATTCCGTAACATACATACATGGATACATAGATACATAGACAGATACAGGCCAAGCTAATAAAAGCGTGTTAAAAAGGGATCTTCTATCATTAATAAAGGAATGCGTTTTTCGCATTATGTGCAAGGTTTCAAATCTATGCCCATTTGGGGTGGTCACAAGTTCAATTGACCTTATGTCCGTTAACCTTATGTGACCCCACCATCACATTATCACATCGAACCTTGATACGTATGCAAAATTTCAATCAAACTAAATACCATTCAAAGTGGTAATAAGGCCAATTGACCTTATGGCCGTTGACCTTATGTCACCACACCATCACATTAATGCATTGTCATCGAGCCTTGATACGCGTGCAAAGTTTTAATCAAACTTATGGCCATTCAAAGTGGTAATAAGGCCAATTGACCTTATGGCCGTTGACCTTATGTCACCACACCATCATATTAATGCATTGCCATCGAGCCTTGATACGTGTGCAAAGTTTCAATCAAACTTATGTCCATTCAAAGTGGTAATAAGGCCAATTGGCTTTATGGTCGTTGACCATATGTCACCACACCATCACAATAATGCACTGTCATCGAGCCGTGATACTTGTGCAAAGTTTCAATCAAACTTATGGCCATTCAAAGTGGTAATAAGGCCAATTGACCTTATGGCCGTTGATCTTATGTCACCACATCATCACATTAATGCATTGTCATCGGTCCTTGATACGTATGCAAAGTTTCAAATTAATCAGACTTCTAGAAACCGGTGAAAATTAAACTCAAAGATTCCGTTACATAGAAACAGGCCAAGCTAATAAAAGCGTGTTAAAAAGGGCTCCAGTATGCTCTTTCGTAGACGTGCCATGCATCCACTTCTATCATTAATAAGGTAATGCGGGTTTCGCATTATGTGCAAGGTTTCAAATCTATGGCCATTTGGGGTGGTCGTAAGTTCAATTGACCTTATGTCCGTTAACCTTATGTCACCCCACCATCACATTATTGCATTGTCATCGAGCCTTGATACGTGTGCAAAGCTTCCATCAAACTTATGGCCATTCAAAGTGGTAATAAGGCCAGTTGACCTTATGGCCGTTGACTTTATGTCACCACACCATCACATTAATGCATTTTCATCGACCCTTGATACGTGTGCCAAGTTTCAATCAAACTTATGGCCATTCAAAGTGGTAATAAGGCCAATTGACCTTATGGCCGTTGACCTTATGTCACCGCCCCATCACATTAATGCATTGTCATCGAGCCTTGATATGTGTGCAAAGTTTCAATCAAACTTATGGCCATTCAAAGTGGTAATAAGGCCAATTGACCTTATGTCACCACACCATCACATTAATGCATTGTCATCGGTCCTTGATACGTATGCAAAGTTTCAAATTAATCAGCGATTCCGTTACATACAGGTCAAGCTAATAAAAGCGTGTTAAAAAGAAAGAAAAAAGCGAGGAAAAAGACGGAGAAGAGACGCACAGAAAGTGAAAGGGAGAGGGAGGAGTGAATAAAAGGATAAGAAAAAGGGGAGATGGGAGGAAGGAGAATAAAGTTATGCAAATGGAACAGAGTTAGGAAAGAAAAAATCTGCCGGGTCTACTAGTATACATACAATAATGATTTTCCGACAGGGTGGATAAATGATTTATATTGGAACGATTTTCCGTCATCCCTTGTCAAATATGGTTTCGAGACAATCCGGTTTCGGCGTTGTGCCATCATCAGTGCCGATTTTCCTTCTCCTTTTATTGCGCATGCGCGCCATATTTGTGAAATTCTGTGATAAATTATAGAAGTAATTTATAATACATTCACTTCAACACCAAAATTCGACAATTTAGTTGAACTATTTTTTGATGCTTTAATTATTTTGATATTTTTTATATACCTTAAAAGACATCTCAGGGTTTTTGTTAACTTTCAGCTATAGGAACGTATGTATGTGAGTACACATTCAAATTTAAACCAAAATTATCAATTGCAATAAAAATAAAAATAAGAAATATTGGCAAATAACATCGTTACGCATGTTTTTAACGTCATAAGCTTGAACACATAAATATGTACACTGTCTATTAACATGTACTTACAACGTTTATGTAGCTACATACGCACACACATACACATAAGAACATACATATCCACATCTTGTTGTCGGGTAAACGCATTAACGCAGCCCCAATCGCTCTTGACATCGTACGTATTATCGTTACGTACATATGTTAGTATGTATATGACACTCTCGCACATGCGTGAAATGCGTTTATTTTGGGTTCAAGGTAGTTTACGCGTATTTGTCGACGATATTGTATAGTGCGCTGACTCGGCTGCCGTCTGCTGCCCCCAAAGTCACATGCCGTCTTTCAGTGAGTTTTACAGCTCCGGCTCACGCTAAATTCTCACGGGAGTGCTCTGGATCATTGAGAGACTTGAGAAGCAGATTTCGTGAAATTTTCGCACAAGTGAAATGTGATAGGCAGATGCCGCCGTTGTTTTTCACGTAACTCATACGGCGAAAGGCTAAGCAGCGACATCTATTTTTGAAAAAGTAGATATATTAAAGGCCGCGTTGCCAACCTAAAAAGAAGTAATTAACAAGTTATCTGCCTCACAAATTGAACCAGACTTCTATCTGGATTTATCTGGCTCAAAGCGTTGTTGTTGCATTTATATGCAAAATTATTTATCTGGCTCAGGATTTTGCCACTGGATGATAGCTACAGTGAAATACAACTACCAGTTAGTCTCAATAAATAAGTAGAAATACTTTGCACAGTGTGCCATGTTAAAGCATAGACGGAAACAAATAATATTTTTTAAAAGAAATCGAATAAGGAATTGACATTATCAGGCTTCAAAGGCGTATGTAGTACATATTATGTACATACATATGTTCATTAGGGTGACGAAGAAAAGGAGCTGGTATCTAAGGGCCGAACATCAAGCAATCCATACCAATGGGATGCCACCCCACAATTTTGCAGGCATAACTTCATGCAAGAGAAGTTTGCGGTACGGAAGGTCTACGAAAAGGGTTGTCCTCGAGTTTTATTCTCATTGTGTCACATAATCAAACAGAAGAGGAATGGGAATAGGAATGGGAACAGGAGTGGTGAAAGGAATAACAAAAGTTGCAGGTTTAAATAGGAATGGGAATAGGGATAGGAATAAAATTAAGAATAGTAAAAGATATAAAAAAGAAAATAAAAATAGAAACAGAAATAGGAATAGGAATAGAAAGGAAAGAATGCGAAACTGTGGAGCAAATCCTCTGGCCAGAGGATAGAAAAAAACTACAGATATAATAAACGTAAAAGTGCGTATAAGAAAACAAATAGGGTGAAGAATAATTCGAGCGGAAGTAAAATTAAGAGAAGCAATGGAAAAAAGAAAAAAGGCGGGCGGACAAAAAGAGGTAATGCAAATTATAATTTTGTATATGTAAGCAAGTCAATTTTCAAAGTCTGCCTTGTCTGTTGGGCGGATATAAAAGCTTTGCAAAAAAATCATGAACAGATTAAAAAAAGACGTCTACTTTTTACTTTAATTGTTTCTTTGGCCATTCGTTTGAAGGTAGTATTAGGAGACTAACAAAAGTTCAGTTTAGGTCGTAATTTTTTACATCACGGCAAAGTAGCAGTTGATTTCAAATAAATTTCTCAAGCCTATAGGCACACATATATCTCATTATTAACCAATTAATTAATCCCTGCGGTTTATGGGTTTTAAATTACGCACGCTGCATTAATATTGTAAGGGGCGAAAAAAATCATTACTAAGGCAGTCGGCATTATAAACAACAACAAAAACCCAAAAGTCACCATATTATGTCCAAGCTACAGTTATCCGTTATAAACGTAACTAGTAACTGAAAAAACTGCCTTCCTCTTGGGGCTTCAAAAATGATTGCCTTCTGTATACCTCTTTTTTAGCTTCCAAGTGAGTCTTGCAGGGGAAAGCTAAGTCAATTGACATTATATCTTTCGTTATTGCGTTTTGTTGCTTTCTTAAGTTCCATGCCATTAATATGCTCGCATGTCTCTTTTCGAGCTTCAGTTCGTGAAACCCATAGAGATAGCTACTTTATTTTCTGCGTATTGTGATGATATTGTAGCTTATTGCATCATTAATAATTTTTCGTAGATCTTTCTAAACTTTGGAAGGTATTCCCAGAGCTAAAATTACATAATCAGGTTAGATGTACCTCCTTGGAGCTCATGCCATTTTGGACAGTTTCAGAATTCCTGGGAAGTAATTTGTATAAATTGTCCTACAAATGGTGTACACTGAAAGAAATTGATCTAGTATAATCAACAAAACGAGTTTTTTTCTTGAATTAACAAACGTTCGGTGAAGTTTTTGGCAAGAGAACGCATTTTTTTAGTTATGTTAACGGAAAAAAAACTGTTGGTCTAAAGTTACCATTACTAACTTACTTAATGGCGCTTAATCCTTTTAACAACAAGGCGCGCCAGTGGGTTCTTCGCTCTTCCAACTGGTGCCAATTGGTCACACCTGGTCCTTCCAGCGGAGTGGGGGCTGCCCTCTTCCTATACTAGGTGGGTTCCGATAAAAAATACTTTCTTACCATTATTCTGTAAAAACTACAATATCTCAAGAAATCGTATTTGATTTTTCTGTTAAAGGAACTGATTTATTATATAAATTTGACAGGCCATTTCGAAGATATGGTCTAATGATAACATTACCATAAAATCTCTGTGATATCAACACCTACATTGTTATTCTAATGTTGATTAAATCTGTTATTTTAACAGTTTTTATGTGTATTCTCATGGTGATAGTAACATTTACCAGATTTTCTTTTGTTGATTTGACAATTGAAACGGTCAATTTAGAATTAACAATTTGTGTGAAATCGATTTAGTAGTTATTTGCAATAGATACAAATTGACAAAAATTTCTGTTAAATTGACCAGTAATTCAGTTGATTTTACCAGTTTTTTCCAGCGTTGCTTCCGCTTTTAAAGTTAAAAATTCTCAATTTCTATCACATCTTAACGCCAAATCGTACACTGTGCAATATATTGCCAAATACCGATCACTGATTGCTGATTGCCAATAGTTAAAGTAGCAATAACTACGCTTGTTTTAGTATATTTGTACACCATATCGTTGTATATATCCGCCACCGTAATTTTGTCTACCTTCAATCGGCTAAGGGCGCCAACAATACCATATAGTCGTACTGTCAGTCATTCAGAGTATTTAAACAATTGGTTAGCGAGTGCGTAAATTAGTGAGTCAGTTTGTTGCAACGACTCGGTGCTGGAGCAGAAGCGTACAGTGGCTCAATTGTCAGCGCAGTCTGGCGTAGCCAATGTACAGCCATTCATTATTGCAAGCACAGAACTGGCAATAATCATCATCTTTGTTGCAATTGCTATATGAGCGGATAGTAAAGTAAAAAAATGCAATAAAAGATTTTAGTTAACAATAGCCGTGTTTTTTAACACGCGCGTATACGTTTCGTTTGCGCGTGTTAAAAAACGCCTATCTTCGCTTAGATAATGCTTAGGAGACCCATCTAGCGGCTGTGGTAAAACAACTAGCTACAGCAACAGGGTGTAGCGAAAAGCGGAGACGCAACGCTCTGATGGCCATAGGGTATAACATATAGCTGAATCAGTTGCGATGAATTGTGGACACACATATAATACATAGAATTAGTGTACAGGGTGAAACAAAGACACATATTTCAGTTACATCTGAGTATAATGCGTATTGAAATTTAGTAGGACAAAATTTATGCGCAGCAATTTCAGAGGTGTATTTATAGTTTGTCTCTTAGCAGTCAATATAAAGTTTAAGCGTAAACGGATATACGCGTGTTAAAAAACACGGCTAATAGGTAGTTTGGTTGGAGGGCGGTTGGTCATTACGTTTCTTATTAAGTTAGTTGGTGCCACCGTCAAGTAATCAGTCAATGTAAACTTTGCTCAATTGCTGTTTTAGCCAGCAGCCAACTTTTACGATTTTTACGAGATATTTCTTTTTTCTCTTATTACTTTATTTCTGAATACACTACGTACTGCTGCAAAAAAACAACGCATGGGTATAACCGGACTTATCGGAATATATTTGTATATTTTTGCATATGCATATGCATGTACATATACACACATATAGATATGTGTGCTAATAATAAAGCTATAAAATAATAGTCACGCATAAGTAGTTGTGAAGTTTTGTAAAAGTTTTTGAGTACCCTATACTGGCCCTGTTTAAGCATATACGAGGTGTGTTCAAAAAGTATCGCGAATTTTGTTTTTTTCAAAAATTATTTATTTATTCATGAATGTCTATTTTGTCCCCTTCAAAGTAATCCCCATGAGATAACATACACTTGTGCCAACGGGTATTCAAATCTTCGAAGCACTTCAAATTATCATTTTTTTATCTTGATCAGTTCCTCCTTCGATGCCGTCTTTATCTTGTGAATCGTAGCGTAGCGTCGTCCTTTCATGGGCCTCTTCAGTTTAGGGAACAAGAAAAAGTAACAGGGGCCAGCTCTGGGAAATACGGTGGCTGCGGCATCATTAGTGTGTTGTTTTTTGGCCAAAAAGTCGCGTCGAAATTGAGCAATTTTGGTACGAATTTCGCGACGACCCGTCTCATGCTCAAATCATTGATAACTAGTCAATCGATATGTCTAGGTTCTCAGCAACTTCTCTAACGGTGATTCGACGATTGGCCAATACCATTTTCTTCACTTCATCAATTTTTTCGTCTGTTGTTGAAGTGCTCGGGCGTCCCGCATGCTCTTCGCCGTTCACATCTTCTTGGCCTTCTGAGAACACTTTGTAACACCAATAAACGTTGCTTCGGTCCAAGGTAGCTTCTCCGTATGCCACAGTCAACATACGGAATGCATCCGCGCACTTAGTTTCGTTTTTCACACAAAATTTGATACAGGTTCTTTGATCCATTTTTTTTTTTTTTGTTTTTTTTTTTTTGTTTTGAATAGGTAAAACTCGAAGACGAGCCAAAACACGTGCAACCAAAGCAGCTGTCAACAATTAGGTGAACATTCAAACAGGCCGAACTTGTCGGCATAAATGAGAGACATGAGTACCAACATACTTACTTACTTAATTGGCGCTTAACCGTCTAAACGGTTATGGCCGTCCAACAAGGCGCGCCAGTCGCTCCTTCGCTCCGCCAACCGGCGCCAATTGGTCACGCAGGAAGTTTAAATCGTTTTCCACCTGGTCCTTCCAACGGAGTGGGGCCGCCCTCTACCTCTGCTTCCATAGGCGGGTTCCGATAGAAACACTTTCTTGGCCGGAGCATCATCTTTCATTCGCATAACATGGCCTAGCCAGCGC
This sequence comes from Eurosta solidaginis, assembly GCF_040869045.1. Taxonomy (NCBI): domain Eukaryota; kingdom Metazoa; phylum Arthropoda; class Insecta; order Diptera; family Tephritidae; genus Eurosta; species Eurosta solidaginis. The sequence continues at coordinate 39,272,737 of NC_090323.1, forward strand.
AGCCGCTGCGTTTTAATTCGCTGGACTATGTTGATGTCTGCGTATAGCTCGTACAGCTCATCATTAAATCTTCTTCGGTACTCGCCACCGACAATGCGTAGAGGTCCATAAATCTTTCGAAGAACTTTTCTTTCGAACACTCCCAAAGCCGCTTCATCTGCTGTTGTCATGGTACATGCTTCTGCCCCATATAGCAGGACGGGTACGATAAGTGACTTGTAGAGTGTGATTTTCGTTCGCCGAGAGGACTTTACTTTTCAATTGCCTACCTAGTCCAAAGTAGCATTTATTGGCAAGATTGATTCTTCGCTGGATTTCAGTGCTGATGTTGTTGCTAGTGTTGATGCTGGTTCCAAATAAACGAAGTCTTTTACTATTTCGAAATTATGGCTGCCAACAGTAGCGTAGTTGCCAAGGCCCATATGCGCTGACTCTTTGCTGGATGACAGCAGGTACTTCGCTTTGTCCTCTTTCACCATCAAACCCATCTTTACCGCTTCTTTTTCCAGTTTGGAGTAAGCAGAACTAACAGCGCGGGTGTTTGGGCCGATGATATCAATGTCATCAGCATATGCCAGTAATTGCACGCTTTTATAGTATATTGTTCCAGTGCGTTTAAGTTCTGTACCAACATAACGCCACAAAAAATCGAAATTCGAATATACGTAACCCGCAAAAATTCGAAATTCGCTTTTTTTTTTGAACATACCTCGTAAGGGTAAACCCAAATTTATGAACACTCCTTTTAACGACGATCCAGTAATACAACCATTTGAAATCAAAGAGCATAAACAGGCCCTGAGCATCATCCCCACACGGTCGGTAAAGTTTAAGATAGATTTAGGTCCGGTGGAATCCGTTCTCAGATACCAATACTTAAAACTTGCAGTAGAGGAAATCAGACTTCCTAAGGATTCGCGAGTCACTCTGGCTCAACTTCGATACAAAAATTGTAAAATACTAAAGTCTTACTTATTCAGAACACAATCTATGTTCTGCATGACACCAACTATCATTTCAATGGTAATGTAAAGCCACCGCCTCTATTACCAATATTTTAGTGATCGCACTCAAGTTTCCGTTCGACCTCCATTAGAGAATATCGATGACAAGTTATGGGTGATCGTACGTATTAGATAGGGCGAGGCACTGCTTTAAGAAGAAAATGAAAAACAACGATAATCGCAATTTTTTCAAAAGGCATCCAACTCAAACAGGCAGTCAAGATAGAATGGCTTCCGCTCAAACGGTAGCATAAAACAAATACCCAATTTGCCGGTACATATTTTTTAAGTGCCGAGTTTTTAATATATTGCTCCTAACGCCACCTAGCGGTAAAACGATTTGAAAAATAACAAATATTCGACAAAATGCTCTACAGTCTATTAGAAATTTGTATAAAGCGCAATTCGGATGTGCTCTGGAGCCCTAGCACTTTACGACCTTTTGATCAGATATAAAACCTCATCAAAGAAAATAGAAGAAATCAGTAAAAACCACTTCCCTTAGGTTAGGTTGAACTGGCCGGTCCATGAGGACCTCACATAGACTGATTGAGTCCGTAGTGTTACCAGAAGTTAGTTTTTTCGACCAAAAACCAGGGCCTCTGCTTTAAAATAGCTCCGTCCTCTTGGCAAATACTAGAAGCTTCCCAGGACTTAAACCACTTGCTGCTTCTAGATCTGACAGCTGTATCACTCCTAATAGCTGAAGTCTTAGCTTGGCAATTGCAGGGCACGAGCACAGAACGTGCCCGATCGTTTCCTCCTCAAATCCGTACTTCCTACATCTGCTATCACTGACCAAGCCTAATTTAAAGGCATGTGTCCAGTCAGAATACCAGTCATGAGTTTACAGTCCTATCTTTTTAATGATAGATGCAACCTTGTTAGTCTAAGGTTGTAAGACCTACACATAATCTTCGACACTTTGCACCCCCAAGCTTGAACCCAGGCCTTTCCTGCTGGGTCGATCATGTGCACCTTTCGCCTTCGCTTAATCTCGCCCAGTCTAATGGGACGTCTACGGATCAAGCTTCAAGGGATTCGCCCTTTTCAGCTAGTTCATCCGCTTTTTCATTCCCATCTATTCCCATATGCTCTGGGACCCAATATATATGTATCTTTCTCTCTGTCCCAATTCTCTCCAGAGACTGCTTACACTCTAACACGCATTTAGATGTTGTGCTATGCAAGATTATTGCCCCAATTGCTGCTTGACTGTCAATATAAAAGTTAACACGGTTGCAGCTTAAGCTATTCTCTTCCAGGGTTTCTTCTGCTTTGGTTACGGCTAATATTTCCGTTTGAAAAACGCTACAGTAATCCGGCAGCCTGTAGGACCTGCTTATTTCCGAATCAGCACAGTATACCGCAGACCGTACTTATTCCACTACTTTGGAACCATCTGTATACACATGTATCGCCTCGTCCGCCATTTGCGCACCCTTGCGCAAACCGTCCACCTCTATTGTGGCCTTAACATCTCCCTCGAAGCGCAGATAGGGAATCAGGTAGTCTGTTCTTCTTGTGATTGATGACGCTATACTACTATAGCCATATGGACGGCGCTCAAGCTGCCCCGAGGCACCGAGCCTGGTTACCGCTGTTAATGTTATGTTCTTTGCTACCAGGGCTAAGATGGAATGTGCAGAATGACATACAGTGCAGCTGTCGGGGTTGTTTTCAGGGCTTCCGTAATGCTGACCATCGATAGTCTGCATACCCCCTCTAATTTTTTTAGGTATGTTGTTTTTTGTGTGGCTTTCTACCAAATAAGAACTACATAGTATAGAATATGGCTTACAGTCGCTGTAAGAACTCAATGAGAAAGAGAGGGCTATAAGCCCCACCTACACCCCAGCATTCTTTTAAAAGCATAGAGTGCCGTTGAGGCCTTCACCCTCTCATCAAAGTTGAGCTTCCATGACAGCTTACTGTCTAGGATGATTCCTAGATATTTTGTGCAAGGTTTCTCCTGTAAGGTCACCCCTCCTAACTTAGGCCTGGTCCAATTTGGGACCTTGTACCTCTTTGTAAACAAGACCATATCCGTCTTCTCCGCATTGACTTTCAACCAGTCATTAGATGCCCAGGTATGAATATCCCCAAGCGCCCGATCCATCAAAAAACTAATCATTGGAAGGCACTTTCCACTTGTGACAATTGCAGCGTCATCTGCCTAAGCCGTAAGTTTTACGGGTCCCTCATCGAATCACCTGAGCAGTTGGTTGATGACCAGCGTCCACAGCAGACGCGATAGCACCCCTCCCTCCGGCGTGCCCCTGTCCACTGATTTCGTGGCCTCTTACAATCCCCATTGTGATGTAACCTTCCTGCAATTTAACATGCGGCCGATCCATCTGATTAAGGCGGGAAACATTATTGAAAGCCCCGGTAATGTCCAAGAAGACTCCTAGAGCATACTCCTAATATTCCAGGGATTTCTCTATGCTAATTACCACCCAATGCAATGCGGTGTCTACCGACTTGCCTTTGGTGTACGCATGCTGCGTTGTGGAGAGCAGCTTTTCATCCACGTTGGACTTTATGTACACATCTATCAGCCTCTCAAAGGTTTTGAGCAGAAATGATGTTAAGCTAATGGGTCTATAGTCTTTGTGATGAACGTGACCGATCTTCCCCGCTTTGGTAGGAAAGCTACACGAGCAGTTCTCGAAGAGTGCGGTACATGATTCAGCCATATGCACCCATCGAATATTATTTTAAGCTATTCCAGGACCATCATATTTGAAACTTGTAGCATGGCCGGGAATATACCGTCTGAAAACGTTTCCACTGCCCATTCGATCTTGGTATCGGTCACCAAGCCACTTCCCTTAAAAGCGTTTAAAAACCATAGCCCTTCCTTTAATCCATCCACGACTAGAATATTGACAACAGGATGTTTTTAAAATGTCGGGCAGGGTTATATGCTGAAACTCTGGATTGTATACATGCTCACTTGTCGGATGGCAGAAACGGTACAGGAGGAAGCAACTGACGTACTTATAAGGAAAAACTTTTGCCTGAGCAATAAATAGCATGTGGTCAAATAAATTTCTAGGAGTAGATTGTATTCTCCCTAACATGCTGCAGAAGAAACATCTTTGGCTGAGGAAGTAAAAAAATCTTCTCTGTATGCATTCGTTACAGCTAGATTCCGTCCTCTTGGAGGAAAACATATGGGGGTTACATCCCAAAGTCAGAAAGAAAGGGACACATGCTCGCCAAAGATTTCAGGCTAATGAGTCTCACTTCTTTCGTGCTAAAATCACTATCGAGATTACTGGATATAAACATAAGGGAACTTACTGATGGAACTCCCCTTTCAACAGCACAACTTGCGTACTTGAGGGAAAAATCACCAGAGACAGCGCGACATGAAGTGATGCGAAAAGTGGGAATAATCCATCTGCATAAACAGTTTTCTCTGGACGCGATTATTGACGTGAAAGGTGCCTTCAACAAAGTGAAAGCTGACATGATAGGATCAGCCATCGGTAGGGCAAGGTTCGAGAGACCAATAAGTAATTGGTTCTCTTTTGTTCTTCCTAACCCCGAGATATCGACTAAACTAGGAGAAGTGAAACTTAGTATGGAAATATGTAGAGGCGCACCACAAGGTGAGGTGTTTTCACCTCTGCTATGACTGTTTGTTATATATGATATCCCAGCAAAACTCAGCACAAAGAGTTAGAAGATTGTAGCGTAGGCTGACGATGTGGCGATCCCGATTTCAGTCCCATTCCCTGCCGTGATAAGTGAGTTCATGGATAGAACATTGGAAAAACTAAATAAAAGAGAGAATTTTTACATGTAAAAAGCTCAACAAGTGGAAGACACAGCAATTTCAAGTGCTACGTGGTCAGACGAAAATTATGGAAGAACAAGAAGTCTGCTGAGTATATCTTATGCCGACATCCATTAACTATTGGCTGTCTACATCTTTCATTGTACTTTAGGCACGCATGCGAAAAAGATGTGTATTCCACAAAACAAAGAGATCGTTGAGCACTTTATTTGTAAATGCCCGCCTCTACCTAGAACATGTCCAAGTTCTTTCGAAAGAACCTGTCTGGAAAATCTCCGTAGTTTATCAGAAATCGAACTACAAAAAATCGTTGATTTTATAAACAACTCAGGCTGGTTGTAGTGCATATCTGATGTAACACTCAGTAGGCTTAGACGACCTGGGGGACAGCCTTTATACCTACCTACCCATCTACCCATAGATCATGAAAGCATATGGCATGCATGAGTTCCATCTCAGTGTGGTGACAAACAATATACCTTAAAAGGTCGCGTCACTACCGAAGTCTACGCGAATAGGCTTAAAATCCAAAGAAAATACCTATAGGGCTTTACGTGGCCTCAAAACTTTAAACTTCTTAAAACTCACAAAAGTCCTTGAAGTTCATTTCAAGAAGCAGCATTATAAACTCACTAGGATCAGACGGACCATAGCAGGAAAATAGAAAACTTATGAAATATACTAGGCATTCGTCGTGCTGTCAAGAGCTCCAACATCTCGGTTTGGCAACGTTGTTCTTCTCGCAGCTTTGCTTCTTTTCTCTTAATGACGTTTTCAAACCACGCGCTAAGCGTGACGTCACATTATCAAAGTATAATGTTCAAGTCTAGTTCTCTTGACTTGCTTCGATGATTGGTTTATAAGTTTGTGTTTCACTCTATTTCTCTATTGTGATGATCTATGGTTCACATGTAGATCTGATGATGTGACGTAGATGTGCTTAACGCGATAGCAACGTATATTAGGATATCATAAGCAAGATGTTTTCACTTATTCCCAAATTATAAGAGAGAAAAGTGGGAGCCCCATATTTGCTATCTATATTTCTCTTTCTGAAAAATTTAAGTTGATAGCCCACAAAATTATTTTAACGGCATTCTTCCAATGATAAACTCAGCTTTCAAAGTACCACCCTAACCTCAATATATGTGCAAAAGCTTTAAGTTTTCACTCATATAAATATTTACCAATTACTTTTTGCATTGATTATACAGCTGGTTGTGTTCAACAATCTATACTCTATGCAGCGCTACGTAACTGACCTTGCCCAGGGTGATTGCTCCGAGCAGCGATAGTGGCTAGCAATTGAAACAGAAATACGTTTTTTTATATGCAATATGCATTTGTATTATGTATTCTATTCTATATACATATAAGTGCATTTGTATGATTACATATGGGTATATATGGGTATAGACGTATATATGGGTATAGACGTAAGTTTATAAGTACCTGCTATTTTGATATGCAAATATTGTGCTAGGGAAATACGTAACTCATTGCAGATATTTTTACCTAAGTAAAATAAAAAAGCTATTAATTAAAATTAGTTTTATTATGCGCTGGAACATGCAACATTTGAATATTGAGACGGGTTATGCCAGACAAAACTAACGAGTCATATGTGAGTCATTGGTTATGCTGTAGTTGTTGGTTGAGATATTGACCTTTTAACTCAATTGCGCTTATTTTTGGATAGATGAGATACGACGCTCTGGAAAAATATGTAAATATTTGTAAAAAAGAGATATTGTCAAACGATATTGCTGATTCTAACCTGAGTGTGACGTCACATATTGTTCGGTTCTCTCTAGCCCTCCTGCGTTCATTATTTTATAGCATGCGTGTGGTATCAGCGACGATGACTTCGCCTATCAGATGTGTCTTTGATAATGTGATGTAGATCGTTAAAGAGTCTTAAGCTGGAGTCATTGGTGCCGTATATCGTATCGCTGTATCCGTATCCCTAACGTAATCAGCTGTTTATCGTTACGACGGTAAACCAAAACCCAATTAGTTGGCTACGATACGGTTACGACCTTAGCGGCACCAATAATCGATTGCATTGATTCTCATAAGGTTGGTCGAATCAGCTGTTAAAAGGTTACCGATACGGTTACCGATAAAGCACCAATGTCTCCAGCTTTAACCATTGTTAGGGCGGTCTTCATCATACCAATATTGGACCTGCTTAGATATGGTAGACGTCAAAGTCTCAGTTTTTGCTTTAATGGTTTGAAATATTTGATGGTATTTCTCGTAGTTTTTGAAAATTTTTTTGTTGTGGGGCAGATGTCTAAATCACAGGAGTTTGATGGAGCTACGCTCTATGAGCAAAAAGCTAAAATGTTAAAAAAATGTATGAATCAAATATGCCTCAGGCGAATTAACTAAAATTGCCACGATGTCCTTAGAATCGATCAGGGATGGTTTAGATCATACAACCGAAAGGGTTAACAGTGGGTGGCGCTGTGCCTACTCCTCATTCACAATGTAATTGCATGGATTGTGCAAATGGGGCTTCCAAAGCTAAGTGGTGACTTGAAACAAAAGAGGCTATTCAAAGTTTTCACAAACTGAGAGGTGCCATGCCTACAAGTATGTGCGTGTATGTGAGCTTATGTTTTTCTACGCCATCTAAAAGTTTCAGCCGATATTTATGCAGTCTTCGCGATAGCTTCAGAATATTACCACAAAAAAATACCACATATAATAATAAGGTGGTGCTGACACGCTTCATATATGTAAAGTGGCGAATGTCAAGCATTTTTTTGGAAACAAATTAAATTTTTTATATCTTATGATCGGGGAAGATGTCTAAAATTTGGTGTAGAAATTGAAATCAAATATTCATATGTATGAGTGGTAGTGGAAGTAGGAGTAGGGGTGGGAGTCAAATTGGAAGTAGGAGTGGAAGTGAGAGTGAAAATCAAATTAAGAGCGTCAAAAGAAAAACAAAGATGGGAGGAAGAATAAGGGGGATGAACGCGCCGTAAGGGCTCTATTTTCTGATTTGAAGGAAAAGGCAAAAAAGAGAGAGTATTGATGTAATGAGGACAAAACTTGCTGTCATGAAAGAAAACAAAGTCAGCTCAGAAATCAAACGGAGAAAAACACTTGATATCCAGCGCTACTTTCACATTCAGCTTTCAGCTCATAATACTTGCTCTGATGTACGGCTCAGAATCATGGACGACATCAACCGAAGATGAGCTAGCTCTTGGAGTGTTAGAGAGAAAAGCTTCCCGGAAGTTGTATGGTCCTAACCGCGATGCCCTCGTAGGAGATATAATAACGAGCTATATTATATAAGCTTTATGGTGATTTGAAGATATCGCAGCGAATAAAAGCACTGAGGGTTTCGCTGGCTAGGTGTTATGGGAGTGGATGAAGACGTTTTGGCAAGAAGGTGTTTTAATCTAGGTACCACCATTTGGAAGCGAGTGAAGGGGAGACCTCTATAGAGTTGGGGGAGGCAGAAGAAAGGAGACTTGAAATCCCATCCTGCTGCCAATTGACGTCAGTTATCGCTAAACAGGGATAAAGGGGATGACTTGTTTTGTGAATACATCACATACAGTTCTAATTAGTCAGAGTATGCAGCATCCAAATCGTAAGTAGCATCAATTTTTCGTCAAAAGACAAGTTCATATTCTGGGAATGGATACCGTTCAGAGTCTTCTGTGTGCCTTTTCTGGTTTGGCCATACTAGACGAATGAGCTAAGCTGATCAGGCATGAAAGATTCCAATCTACAGTCGTCTGTGACATTACAGTAGTGATGAGTCTCATTACTTCGAACGCCATTTAAAAATGGAGTAATTTTAATGTATTTATGTATGTATGTATGTATGGCGGCGACCGTGGTGTGATGGTAGCGTGCTCCGCCTACCACACCGTTTTTCAATTAGAAGACAATTTTTCTAAGTGGGGTCGTCCCTCGGTAGTGTTGGCAAGCGCTCCGGGTGTATTTCTGCCATGCAAAGCTCTCAGTGAAAACTCATCTGCCTTGCAGATGCCGTTCGGAGTCGGCATAAAACTTGTAGGTCCCATCCGGCCAATTTGTAGGGAAAATCAAGAGGAGCACGACGCAAATTGGAAGAGAAGCTCGGCCTTAGATATCTTCGGAGGTTATCGCGCCTTGAATTTAATTTTTTTTTAATTTAATTTTAATGTATTAGCTTATGCACTTTTAGGAGTTTAAAGATCTTTTGTATGCAAACCACAAGCGCGCTATAAATTAAAATTCATCAAACATACTCGCATTTCATATGGAAGATAGGAACCAATTCATACATCTAAACAGCAAGTCAAGTAAAAACAAATAAAAATACAAGCGGAAACAGCAACAACAAATTCGATGCTTAAAAGTAATTAAGGCACAGATGCGAATGCTGAAATAAATAAGCGATTGTAACGATAATGCTATGGTATGAGATGGGTGGGGTTTTGGGACACAGCTACTGCTAAAGTTGGAGCGCACAGCAAACAACTTGAACTTGGGTTGGGTTTCCCAAGGGTAAAAGCATTATTAAAGGAATAGAATGAAATAACAAATTAGAGTAGGGAAGAAAAAAAATAGGTGTGCAGGAGAGGATAGGCCGATCAGCATAACATTTTTGTAACTTGTCAGAAGTCAAGATCAGCGACTACCGATTATAGGCAAAGAGCTCAATGAATGTCGAACTGAGACATGTACGTATGTATTTATGCATGCATATAGCGCTTATGTTAAGGAGTGGCCCTACGTCAACTGAGTGCCTGTATACAAGATTTTGCCTGCTGGCTGCTTAACTTCGTCGCTTTATCCGTATGAACTATCAGCACACCAATATCTTACTGAGCTTAAAGTTTGTTTGCCTGCTTGCACGTTTGCTCGCCTGCATTTCGCATAGCGCGTTTCCTTTGAGCCAGTGCCAATGTGCGCTAACAATAAGTTTCTCATTAATGCGGGATCAAGGTCTTGGCATGCGCGCATGGAAGTATTTTATAAACAGACATACATAAATAAAACTGAAATTTATACTTCAAGCAAAGGCACAGTAGAACAAGAAATCTATAAAATTCTTAATTATGTATGTATGTATGTATGTATGTATGTAAGGTGTGGTTGATTGAAGCAATAAATTTCTTTTTCTTTTTTTAAATGGGCTTAAAATGAAATATAAAATTTTTATGACTCTGTTTGATGGTCACTTTTATTTTGAGCCTCTGACACTTGAAAATTTTTATTTGACTTTGATCATGTTGTTTATGTCATAATCACTCTGTTAAGCTAAATCACTTCAAACTCGAGAATTCACATAAAATACTTTAGATTTGTGCAAACAAAATATTTGACCAAAAAAATTTGTGCACTTCAAAAATGTCAGTCAAAAATATTGCTTTGATTTGCTTTCTTTCTCGTCGCCACCGTTCCCTGTTGCTTTTGTTTGAAAATTTTCCCATCATCGCTTTATTGCGGCACACATGTGATATCCAGCTTAAGTTACAGCTACACTTTTCAACTAAGCTCACTTTTAAGCTATGCGTGTTTTGTGGAAGCGTTTGCGGTTTTGTTGAATACATTGTTCATCGTCATAGGTGGCAGCTGAGATGAGATGCTGCACTCTGGCGCAGTCACCGCAAATTCGCTGTCATATATATAAATTATGCCTCTCAACTCAACAGAACAGACACTTCATAAAATAATACTGAATAGGACGAAAAATGGACAGCCGGAGTGTCCATGGCAGCAGGAGTGAGAGTAAGAATAATTGTGGGAGTTGAGGAAGGTGTGGAATAGGGCGAGAGGGAGCGAGGTGGTGTTGGAAATGGAGAGTGAGAATGTGAAAACGGCGACAAGGGCTACAAAAAGGAGAGGTGGAATGCTAATGAGGGAAAAGTATAGCAAGGCAGAGCGTAATGAGGAGAATTTGTATAATTGAAATTTTCGAATGTACCATGTTTAGGATACTTCTGTTTCATAGCAATATATATGTACAGAGCTGCTGAATCCCTATACACTTATAGCATTTTGTTAATGTTTTGCCCTGAAGAATAGGCGCATGTATAAAATTCACACAAAAAAAATTTGCATAGCACTCCCATATGCCTTCACATATAAATTCGATTCATATGAAAGTACCTGAATTTCATATGAAAGTGCAAAGAAAAAGCACTTCCATATGAAGTCAAGGCACTTCGGTATGATATTCAAATTTATACTAACAAATTGACACCAAACAATTTTTCAAAAATATTCTAGGTTAGGTTGAACTGGCCGGTCCATGAGGACCTCACATAGACTGAATGAGTCCGTAGTGTTACCAGAAGTTTGTTTTAACGACCAAACTGAAAAACCAGGACCTATGTTATAAAATAACTCCGTACTCTTGGCAAATACTAGAAGCTTCCTAAGACTTAAGCCACTTGCTGCATGTAGATCTGACAGATGTATCAAAAATATTGTAGCACTGAGAAAAATTTTAATTCAAAATTTATTCATTAAGGGGACCATCACAATTCTTTAAACATTTAAAATACATATTTTTTTTTCTTTTTTTTTCAATTTAAAAAAGTTCAAGTGTACATATAATTTTGTATATTGTATGTATTGTGGTTTGCACTTCAATATACAAATTTTTGAACATGTATATCATTGGAAAGCAAAAAAATATGCTAATTTGCAAATAAAAAAATTTAAAAATTGTGATGTTCAAGAAAAAAATAAAATAAAATTGGATGACATATTTTTTATCGATGAAATATTTAGTGAGTATATTTATAAATAAAAAAATAAATGCAAGGGGCGATATTCTCCGGATAGATTTTGCACCGAGCTTCTCTTCCAATTTGCGTCGTGCTCCTTTTTAATTTTTCCTACAAATTGGAGGGCGAGACGTACATGTTGCACACCGACTCTGAACGGCATCTGCAAGGCAGATGTATTTTTGCTGAAAAGGCAGAAATACGCTCGGAGTGTTTGCCAAATCACTGCCGAGAAGCGACCCCGTTTAGAAAGACTTTTTTCTAAATGAAAAAACTTTATTCCAAATTTTTGATGTTGGTTTGCCCGGGAATCGAACCCAAAATCTAAGGGATGATAGGCGCAGCACGCTACCACCACATCACGGTGGCCGTGATCAATATGTACGCATGAGTGAAATATTAAATTTTCAAGCCCCGGGTCTTGGCAACCCGTTGTTATTAATCTGTCATTTTTGCATATAAGCTGAGGTCGAATAGTACAACAATTCTGCAAGGTTTCATCGAAATTGGATATATGTATATACAATTTTGGGTAGTACACATAGGTCATTGTCCCCCATATATCACTCCGTTTCTGTAAAATATGTGTGAACGTCTAATACATAATTTTAATACGTTTTTGTTCGTTCAAGAACAACTGTGCGTTCGATTCGTCCGCAACTTACGGAGCGTGATAACATATACCATTATGAAGTTTAATGCGAGAAATCGCATATGTGATCAATATGGGATCTGGTGTTCCTATGTACAAAAGTTTATATGTCTGTTTTGTGGTATATATATGTATACAGCTGCGAACACGAAAATAGCAGTGGCAATTTTTAACAAATTTCATCAATTATATTTTTATACTCAGCTGAGCAGAGCTCAGAGAGTATATTAACTTTGTTCGCATAACGGTAATCCGTAACGGCATAAACTAATCAATATAGATATAGACTTCTATATATCAAACTGATCTGGGTGAAAAAAGAAATTCATTTAGCCATGTCCGTCCGTCCGTCGGTCCGTCCGTCTGTAAACACGATAACTTGAGTAAATTTTGAGGTATCTTGATGAAATTTGGTACGTAGGTTCCTGGGCGCTCATCTCAGATCGCTATTTAAAATAAACGAAATCGGGCTACAACCACGCCCACTTTTTCGATATCGAAAATTTCGAAAAACCGAAAAAGTGCGATAATTCATTACCAAGGACGGATAAAGCGATGAAACTTGGTAGGTGCGTTGACCTTATGACGCAAAATAGGAAATTAGAAAAATTTTGGACAATGGGCGTGGCACCGCCCACTTTTAAAAGAAGGTAATTTAAACGTTTTGCAAGCTGTAATTTGGCAGTCGTTGAAGATATCATGATGAAATTTGGTAGACGCGTTACTCCTATTACTATATGTGTGATAAATAAAAATTGGCGAAATCGGATGACGAACAAGCCCACTTTAAAAAAAAAATTTTTTTTAAGTCAAATTTGAACAAAAAATTTAATATGTTTACAGTATAAAAGTAAATTATGTCAGCATTCGACTCCAGTAATGATATGGTGGAACAAAATTCAAAGATAAAAGAAAATTTCAAAACAGGCGTAACTCCGCCCTTTTTCATTTAATTCGTCTAGAATATTTTTAATGCCATAAGTCTAACATCCTTGGGAAATTTGGTAGGGCCATAGATTCTATGACGATAACTGTTTTCTGTGAAAATGGGCGAAATCGGTTATAGCCACGCCCAGTTTTTATACACAGTCGACCGTCTGTCCTTCCGCTCGGCCGTTAACACGATAACTTGCGCAAAAAACGATATATCTTAACTAAACTTAGTTCACGTACTTATCTGAAGCCACTTTATGGTATAAAATATGACCGAAATCCGACTATGACCACGCCCACTTTTCCGATAACGAAAATTACGAAAAATGAAAAAAATGCCATAATTCTGTACCAAATATGAAAAAAGAGATGAAACATGGTAATTGGATTGGTTTATTGACGCAAAATATAACTTTAGAAAAAACTTTGTAAAATGGGTGTGACACCTACCATATTAAGTAGAAGAAAATGAAAAAGTTCTGCAGGGCGAAATCAAAAGCCCTTGGAATCTTGGCAGGAATACTGTTCGTGGTATTAGATATATAAATAAATTAGCGGTACCCGACAGAAGATGTTGTGGGTCACCCTGGTCCACATTTTGGTCGATATCTCGAAAACGCCTTCACATATACAACTAAGGTCTACTCCCTTTTAAAACCCTCATTAATACTTTTAATTTGATACCCATATCGTACAAACACATTCTAGAGTCACCCCTGGTCCACCTTTATGGCGATATCTTGAAAAGGCGTACACCTATAGAACTAAGGCCCACTACGTTTTAACTAATCATTAACACCTTTCATTTGATACACATGTCATACAAATACATTCCAGAGTTACCCTAGGTTGATTTTGCTAAATGGTGTTTTTCCCTTATTTTGTCTCCAAAGCTCTCAGCTGAGTATGTAATGTTCGTTTACACCCGAACTTAGCCTTCCTTACTTGTTTTTTATATTTTCGATAATTTATGAAAACGCATGTTTTGAATAAAGCTATGCATACCACATTCAAAAACGTTTTCGAACAATTTCGGTGAACCTCGAAAAATTTCGGAAATTTTCGAAAATTTTACGAAATTCTAAAATTTTTTAATTTGAGTTCTCCGAATTTTTTAGAGTATGCAGTTTTGTAGCGTAATTAAGTATTTTTTCTTGCACAGTCGAAAATTCAAGTAGTTTTCAAATTTGTGATTTTTTTTGGTTTTTAGTTTCCAAAATTTCGTTTGATTGTGCAATTTTGTAGCCCAATCAATTTTAGTCTCACAAAGTACAAGTTATAAGTCTCTCAAAATTCGCATATATTTCTGACAGTTTTTTTCCAAAAAGTGTTATAGGTTTTCTGAAATACGCTATGGAAAAAAATTGTCCAAAATCAATGCGTGTTTTGAGAGACTTTTAACTTGTACTAAAATTGATTGGGCTACATAACTGCATAATCAAAAAAAATTTAAAAAAATGAAAAATCACAATATTTGAAAACTTATCGAATTTTCGAAACTGTGAAATTGTTGTTGAGATTTTTTTCAGCTACACGATTCATAAAGTGCTTTCTTAATTAAAGAGTGTAACGTAACGTTACAATAACGTAATTCCCCCTGTATTTCCTTATTCACCTAAACCTGAACCTCCCTGTACTTATTTTGCTATAGCATAGCCAACAACCACTTCTTTTATAGCATATTCAACAACCAACTAAATTGCGAACCAATGAAAACCACAATAACGGAGCGTTGAATTCTCAACCAGTTTGTGTCACCACCCATATAAACACTGAATTTGCATTTTTGCAATTCAGTCCTCGCAGGTGAGCCAGCGGGAGTGGTTGTCTTTTTAAAGACAAAATTGCCACTCCTGCTAGCCAGCTGAGTGGAAGGGGCGCTGTCATGGCGCGGGTCACCCTTCACCCAGGTAAGGACGAGCGGGGCGGATGCCTTTGAGCTATTGCCACCCGCCGCCCCCCTGGGTATTGAGCGGCCCGACGCCTTAATGACTATGTCGCCCCTCCCCCTCAGCTCTGGCTTCGGCCAGCTGAGTGGAAGGGGCGCTGTCATGGCGCGGGTCACCCTTCACCCAGGTAAGGACGAGCGGGGCGGATGCCTTTGTGCTATTGCCACCCGTCGCCCCCCTGGGTGTTGAGCGGCCCGACGCCCTAAAGACTACATAACCCCCTCCCCCCTCAGCTCTGGCTTCGGCTAGTTGAGTGGAAGGGGAGCCGTCATGGCACGGGTCACCCTTCACCCGGGTAAGGACGAGCGGGGCGGATGCCTTTGTGCTATTGCCACCCGTCGCCCCCCTGGGTGTTGAGCGGCCCGACGCCTTAATGACTATACCCCCCCTCCCCCTCAACTCTGGGTTCGGCCGTGAGTCGATTCGTGCGCATAAGGGGCTACCGCTGTGCCGTTAGGGTGCACTTCCCCTCCGCGCACGGATCGATCAACGGTGTATCGGCTGGTACAGCCCCGCCCCTCTTACGCACCTTCTATAAGCGTGCAACTAGGGAGGCGGGGGTGTCCAGCAGTGAAACCAGCACTAACGAGTCCTCGCAGTCTCTTCCGCAGGTGACTGACCCCGCGACTACCACAGCTGCCGAAGAAGAGCGACTAGAGATCCCGTTGCAGCCGACCGACCAATACCAGGCCGTTGGTACGCCTATCCGACCCCGCCCGGAACACGCAGCCGCTGTCCAGGTAAACCCCGTCGCCGGCCTATTTTCTCTCTCTCTCTCTCTCTGCCCTGGTACGCGCTCCGTAGCCCACCGCCGCTGCCGTCGCACCGTCGCCCCTCTGGTGCCACCGCTGCTACGACGACCGTTGACCGTTCGCCATCCTACCGCCGTTAAGCCGCTGCACCCGTCACGTCGCTGCTACAACGACCGTTGGCCGCTCGCCATCCTACCGCCGTTAAGCCGCTGCATCACCGTCCATCCAGTTCGCTGGTGCCGTCACTTCGTCTATACCGCTACACCCATCCGTCCGCTAATACTGTCCGCCGTCCAGCCACTGCGCTCATACTACTGTACCAATCCGTCCGCTAATATTGTCCGCCGTCCGGCCGCCGCGCTGATCCCGCCGCTGCTCCCGGACAACCGTACCATCCCGCCCGCTACTGCACCGCCGCTAAACCACCGTACCGACCCCTCCGCTACTACTACGCCTATTGGCCACCGCCTCCATCTTTGCACGGAAAGCTGCTGTCCGCCTAATATCCCCAGCCGTGTGTGCGTGCGTTCGTAACACATAAATATCGTGTATTTATTCAGTAGGGGTTTGTGGGACCTTTACTCGACTCTGGATTGACTGAGTGTTACCCCAGCCTTAGAAAAAACCCACCTCATAAATGGCGCCCGAGCAGGGACCCTCCTCCGCAGATGACCGTGGAAAAACAACTACAACCACCACCAACACTGCCGGGGCGGGTTCGACGAACGCACCGCTAGAAACAACACACACACACGCTCCGGAAGGCACGCTGCTGAACACCGACTCGCTCAATTGGATCTACCTACTTAGGAAGGAGAAGCTGATCGAGGAGTGTAAGGAACACCGAATCGACGTGGAAGGCCAAACCGTAGCCGAGCTGCGTCGCGCACTGAGTACTTACGTGCGAGCGAACCGCGGCAGGAAATCCAGTGAAGACCTGTTGAAAGAGCTGGAACGAGAAGTGAACGAGGAAGAGGGGAAGTTCGCTACGCTACCCCAGCCAACAACGAAGCCGATCCCAACAATCCAGATCAACAGCCCACAGCCGCACGGAGGAAAGGGAGAGAACGCACTACCAAAACGAGACGAAATGAGCGACGGTGAACTTATGAATACCGTTCGCCGCTGGGACTTGCACTTTTCGGGGGAGGAGTCACTGCACGAATTTCTTGAGAGGATAGAGGAGCTTGCCGAATGCTACCGCATCCCCGTCGACCGACTCCTCCCAACACTGCCGGAGCTTCTACGTGGGAAGGCACTGCAATGGTACCGCGTCCGTAAGCAACACATACACCGCTGGAGCGATCTGCGGAGGGAGGTGCAAAATTTTTTTCTACCTAAGCGACACATACGACATTTGGAAGAGGCCATCCGACAACGCAAACAGCAAGGCTGAGAGAAGGCCAAGGACTACATCCTCGCACTGGAAACGCTGATCCGCCAACACCCGACGATGTGCGAAGAGAATCACCTCGAACGGATCTATGATGGTCTACGCGTGGAATACCGCCTTTTCGTCAAACGCAGCGAGTTTAGGACGATCGAGGAGCTCCTGGAGCTAACGGAAGAGTATGAGCTGTTAAAAGGCGAGGAAGCGAAACAGGGAAAAATGGTGGCCCACAGCCTATACCACCTACCCATGGAATACGACAGCAAAGAGTGCTGTTGGCGCTGCAAGGAACGCGGACACCACCGCTTCCAATGTAAGGGCCCCTGGAGGAAGTTCTGCTCCCGGTGTGGCCAAGACAACATCCTCTCCAGGGACTGCCCATGCCCTCCGACGAGCCCAATTACCGAGAACGCATCCCGAACGCCGTCCAACGCTATTAAAGGAAGCCGCCAAGCACCGTACGTCCGACCAGAGAAGCCGAGGGAACCACCCGCCAGCAAATCAACCGCAAAAACACAGGTAGATGGCCGATTCTATATACCAGTGGTCATCGAGGACATGAGCGTGCGCGCACTAGTGGACACCGGCGCCACCCTATCCTATGTAGATGACACCGTACGGAAACACCTAGAAAAGAACAACATCAAGGCACGCCCCAACAAGCGAAGTATCCAGCTGGCAGACCAAACGTGCGTCTTTACCTCGAATTCCTTCCCGGCAAGGATTGTGTATCAAGGACGAACCACAGACGCGATGCTATCCGTTATCCCAAACTTGGCCGAACAGGTAATCCTCGGAATGGACTTCCTAAGACAGAGGGGAATCATCCTCACGCTGGATGGTCAGCCGCTAGAGGCCACCGTGACCAAGAGAGCACCCGAACTGGATACGCTATGTACATTGACGAGCCGAGAACACCTGAGCGACGAACAAAACACGGAACTGGGAAACTTCCTGGCGCATCACCAAAAGCGGTTTGGCGAAATCATCGGACCAAGCACTGCAGCCGAGCATACGATTCGTCTCAAACACAACCGACCGCTGAAGCAACGATACTACCCCCGCAACCCGGCCATGCAACAAGTAATCAACGAAGAGGTAGACGAGTTATTAGCCGAAGGAAGAATAGAACCATCACGAAGCGCGTACAGCTCGCCAATCGTGCTAGTCCGCAAAAAACAGGGCACGTGGAGGATGTGCATCGATTACCGTCAACTCAACGCCGCCAGCGAACCAGACGCTTACCCGTTGCCGCAAATTGGAGCCATTCTCGACCAGCTGAAAGAGGCGAAATTCATCTCGACCATTGACTTGAAGAACGGCTACTGGCAAATCCCGCTCGCCAGAGCATCCCGACCATACACCGCATTTACAGTTCCTGGCAGAGGGTTGTTCCAGTGGAAAGTCATGCCATTTGGCCTACACTCTGCTCCGGCGACCTTTCAACGCGCTCTGGATTCGATACTTGGACCCGAACTCCAACCAAAAGTTTTCGCCTACCTGGACGATATCATCGTATTGGGAGATACCTTCGCAGAACACTTGGCGATCTTGAGGGAAGTGTTCGAGCGCCTACAAAGGCACAGGATGCAAGTAAACTTCGAAAAATGCAGCTTCGTCCAGCAACAACTCCATTACCTAGGACATATCATCAGTTCGAAAGGAATTCACACCGATCCAGCAAAAGTATCCGCTGTACAGGAGATGCCCGCACCGAAAACGCTCAAAGAGCTCCGCCGTTTTCTTGGACTCGCGTCATGGTACCGCCGCTTCGTGGCAGACTTCTCTACGCTCGCCGCGCCGCTTAACCAACTGCTGAAAAAGGGACAAGTCTGGAAATGGGAGGCGCAACAAAATCACGCTTTCAAAGCACTCAAGGATAAGCTCTCCAGCGCGCCAATACTTTGTTGTCCGGACTTCTCTCGACCGTTTTTTCTCCAGACCGACGCGAGCGGAGAGGGCCTGGGCGTCGTGCTCTATCAACGCCATTCCGACCACGAGAATGTAGTAGCCTACGCCAGCCGAAGCCTAACCCAGCTGGAAAGGCGATACTCGGCCACCGAACAAGAATGCCTCGCCGTGCTATGGGGTATCCGTAAGATGAGACCGTACCTGGAGGGGTATCACTTCACCGTCATCACCGACCACCACTCACTAAAATGGCTGCACTCACTCCAAAACCCCTCTGGACGTCTGGCAAGATGGGCACTGGAATTGCAACAATATAATTTCGAGATAGAATACCGAAAAGGAGCACAGAACGTGGTAGCCGACGCACTCTCCCGCTGCCCGTTACAACACGCCGATGACGACATTTTGTACACCATAACCAACGGAACAAACGACTGGCACGAGAGGAAAGCAAGACAGGTGCGGGAAAAACCTCAAGCACATCCAGATTACCAGATCGTCGATAACCGACTCTTCCGCCACATTTCCCCGAGAAATCAACTGTCGCGGTCACCGCAATGGAAGCTGTGCATCCCAGCCGACCGACGAAAGGACGTACTACAGGAAGTCCACGACGCCGCCGCCGCCGGACATCTCGGGGTGAAGAAGACGCTTAAGAGAGCACAACAGAACTATTACTGGCCCGGGATGTTCCGCGATGTCCTCAAACACGTACGGAAGTGTATCAGATGCGCAGAATACAAAGTCGAGCAAAGACGCCCAGCAGGATTGATGGCAACCATGCAATCATCACGACCGTGGGAAATAGTAACCGCTGACTTCGTAGGGCCACTACCCCGTTCCAAGCAAGGAAATACTTGCCTCCTTGTTATGGTGGACAAATTCTCCAAGTGGGTGGAGTTGATCCCAGTGCGCCAAGCGACAACGGCAAGCGTAATCAAAGCACTCCAAGAAAGAGTCATATACCGATTTGGCTGCCCGAAAACCTTCCTCACAGACAATGGCAAACAATTCGTTGGGAAGGCATTAGCAACGTTTTTAAAGGACCACCGCATCGACCACAAGTTTACGGCAGCCAACGCCCCGCACGAAAACCCCACCGAGCGAACCAACCGAGTCGTGAAAAGCATGATGGCTCAGCGATGCAAGGACGACCACCGCACCTGGGACCAGGAGATACCGCAAATAGCATTCGCGATAAACACGCCCAGCCACGAATCTACAACAGCATCAGCAGCAGAAATCAACTTCGGTAGAGACCTTACAGCACCGCAGCAAGTGCGCACGGAGGGAGCAGTACCAGCAGAGCCACCAATCGTACCACCGTCCATCACCAAGTTGTGGGACGAGATAAAAGGGCACCTAGCCAAAGCTTCAAAGCAACAGAAAAAACACTACGACTTACGCAGACGGCATTGGAAGCCACGTATAGGCGAGCAGGTGATGAAAAGGGACCACCCACTCTCATCCGCGGCAGACAAATTCGCCCAGAAGTTAGCACCAAAATTTTCCGGCCCGTACTTGGTGATGGAATACGTTTCGACGAACACGGTAAAATTAGGCCACCCAGAGCAACCAAAGCGAGAACGTGCACACGCGCACTTGCAAGACTTAAAGCCGTACAAATCATAGACAACCCGTTTACCTCTTCATTGCAGGAACCAGACCGTCCAATATGAGTCGAAAACACCGGCA